>NW_022263326.1:0-10000 GCF_002021735.2 Oncorhynchus kisutch
TTTGTAGTCTGGACAGCATGCTAAGAGATGAGGATGTAGGTTTTAGTTCTGGACAGCATCTATAGATGAGGGATGTAGTTGTTGTCCTGGACAGCATGCTGTAGAGAAGAAAGAGATGTAGTTTGGTTTGTCTGGACAGCATGCTATAGATGAGGAAGATGATGTAGTTTGTTTGTCTGGACAGCATGCTATAGTGAAGATGATGTAGTTTGTTGTCTGGACAGCATGCTATAGATGAGAAACAGGATGTAGTTTGTTTGTCTGGACAGCATGCTAGATGAGAAACAGGATGTAGTTTTGTCTGGACAGCATTCTGGAGATGAGACAGAGAGGGATTCTGTGTTTTAGTTTGGACAGAGTCAGGGATCTACTTGGTACCAGGCCATGTCCTGTGGTCAGGATTATATTCCCATTCAATGTGATGGATTAACAGTCATCAATATGCTCACTCAGATGCTCACTCAGCTCACAAAGGGTACACCTCCCAAAGTTGGCCCTGTACCATCAGTTGGGGGTGCTTCCCAAATAGCGTCCTATTCACTAATATGGTACACATTGGGGACTCATTCAAAAGCAGTTGATCATCGTGTGTGAATCTGATAGGACGTGGGGTGAATAGGACATTTTAAGCGAGAATCAGTGTGTTTCTCTCCCCAAGTCCCCGGCTATTCATTTAAACTGGTGGAGACTGAAGAGAGAGAGAGACCTTCCCAATGGATGGCTCTTCATTTAAACTGGTGGAGAGAAAGAGAGAGACCATCCAACGATGGCTCTTCATTTAAACTGGTGGAGACTGAAGAGAGAGACCATCCCAACAGATGGCTCTTCATTTAAACTGGTGGAGACTGAAGAGAGAGAGACCATCCCAACGGATGGCTCTTCATTTAAACTGGTGGAGACTGAAGAGAGAGACCAACCCAAACAGATGGCTATTCATTTAAACTGGTGGAGACTGAAGAGAGAGAGAGACCATCCCAACAGATGGCTCTTCATTTAAACTGGTGGAGACTGAAGAGAGAGAGAGGCCATCCCAACAGATGGCTCTTCATTTAAACTGGTGGAGACTGAAGAGAGAGAGAGACCATCCCAACAGATGGCTCTTCATTAAACTGGTGGAGACTGAAGAGAGAGAGAGACCATCCCAACGGATGGCTATTCATTTAAACTGGTGGAGACTGAAGAGAGAGAGAGACCATCCACAGATGGCTCTTCATTTAAACTGGTGGGAGACTGAAGAGAGAGAGAGGCAATCCCAATGGATGGCTTCTTCATTTAAACTGGTGGAGACTGAAGAGAGGGGAGAGAGACCATCCCAACGGATGGCTCTTCATTTAAACTGGTGGAGACTGAAGAGAGAGAGAGACCATCCCAACGGATGACTCTTCATTTAAACTGGTGAGACTGAAGAGAGAGAGAGACCATCCCCAATGGATGGCTATTCATTTAAACTGGTGGAGACTGAAGAGAGAGAGAACCATCCCAATGGATTGCTATTCATTTAAACTGGTGGAGACTGAAGAGAGAGAGACCATCCCAATGGATGGCTATTCATTTAAACTGGTGGAGACTGAAGAGAGAGAGAGACCATCCCATGGATGCTCTTCATTTAAAACTGGTGGAGACTGAAGAGAGAGAGACCATCCCAACAGATGGCTCTTCATTTAAACTGGTGGAGACTGAAGAGAGAGACCATCCCAACAGATGCTCTTCATTTAAACTGGTGGAGACTGAAGAGAGAGAGACCATCCCAACGGATGGCTCTTCATTTAAACTGGTGGAGACTGAAGAGAGAGACCAACCCAAACAGATGGCTATTCATTTAAACTGGTGGAGACTGAAGAGAGAGAGAGACCATCCCAACAGATGGGCTCTTCATTTAAACTGGTGGAGACTGAAGAGAGAGAGAGGCCATCCCAACAGATGGCTCTTCATTTAAACTGGTGGAGACTGAAGAGAGAGAGAGACCATCCCAACAGATGGCTCTTCATTTAAACTGGTGGAGACTGAAGAGAGAGAGAGACCATCCCAACGGATGGCTATTCATTTAAACTGGTGGAGACTGAAGAGAGAGAGAGACCATCCCAACAGATGGCTCTTCATTTAAACTGGTGGAGACTGAAGAAGAAGAGAGGCCATCCCAATGGATGGCTCTTCATTTAAACTGGTGGAGACTGAAGAGAGGGAGAGAGACATCCCAACGGATGGCTCTTCATTTAAACTGGTGGAGACTGAAGAGAGAGAGAGACCATCCCAACGGATGACTCTTCATTTAAACTGGTGGAGACTGAAGAGAGAGAGAGACCATCCCAATGGATGGCTATTCATTTAAACTGGTGGAGACTGAAGAGAGAGAGACCATCCAATGGATGGCTATTCATTTAAACTGGTGGAGACTGAAGAGAGAGAGACCATCCCAATGGATGGCTATTCATTTAAACTGGTGGAGACTGAAGAGAGAGAGAGACCATCCCAATGGATGGCTCTTCATTTAAACTGGTGGAGACTGAAGAGAGTGAGACATCCCAATGGATGGCTATTCATTTAAACTGTGGAGACTGAAGAGAGAGAGAGACCATCCAATGGATGGCTCTTCATTTAAACTGGTGGAGACTGAAGAGAGTGAGACCATCCCAATGGATGGCTATTCATTTCCTGTAATCCTGGAACTCACAATCAGGAAACCCTTAAGAAGAGAGGGTTAGAGGGCAGGCATGGAGGTGGGGGGAGGGTTGAGAGAGAAACAGAGGAATAGAGAGAGAGAGAGAGAGAGAGGGGGGAGGGATGAGAGAGAAAGAGAGGAATATAGAGAGAGAGAGAGAGAGAGAGGGGGGAGGGGATGAGAGAGAAAGAGAGGAATATAGAGAGAGAAAGAGAGAGGGGGAAGGGGCTGAGAGAGAGCGAGGTGGGGATGAGAGAGAAAGAGAAGAATAGAGAGCGAGAAAGAGGGGGGGAGGGGGCTGAGAGAGAGAGAAGAGAGAGAGAGAGAGATGGCGAAGGAGAGAGGAGAGAGAGAGAGAGAGAGAGAGAGAGAGAGAAGAGAGAAGAGAGAGAGAGAGAGAGAGAGAGAGAAGAGAGAGAGAGAGAGAGAGGAGATGAGAGAGAGAGAGAGAGAGAGAGAGAGGAGAGAGAGAGAGAGAGAGAGAGAGAGAGAGAGAGAGAGAGAGAGAGAGAGGGGGGCACAGAGACAGAGAGAGAGACAGAGAGAGACACTCAGAAAGGCATGATGCATTTTAAAGCATTCTGCAGGCTATGTTGTAGTCTTGTTTAATGGAATCTCCCCTCTCTGAGCAGCGTAGTATATTCTACTGAATATTGAAGGAGATCTGAAAGCAATGTCATGTTTATTGGTGTCTGGTATTAACCAGGCAGTATTTCAATGGGCATGAGTCTCAGAATACACACTGTCTGTTGATTGACATCCGTCTCAGAATGACAACACTGGTCTGTTGATGACATCAGTCTCGAATGACAACACTGGTCTGTTGATGACATCCGTCTCAGAATGACAACACTGGTCTGTTGATGACATCCGTCTCAGAATGACAACACTGGTCTGTTGATGACATCAGTCTCAGAATGACAACACTGGTCTGTGATGACATCAGTCTCAGAATGACAACACTGGTCTGTTGATGATGTCAGTCTCAGAATGACAACACTCGTCTGTTGATGACATCAGTCTCAGAATGACAACACTGGTCTGTTGATGACATCAGTCTCAGAATGACAACACTGGTCTGTTGATGACATCAGTCTCAGAATGACAACACTGGTCTGTTGATGACATCAGCCTCAGAATGACAACACTGGTCTGTTGATGATGTCAGTCTCAGAATGACAACACTGGTCTGTTGATGGCATCCGTCTCAGAATGACAACACTGGTCTGTTGATGATATCAGTCTCAGAATGACAACACTGGCCTGTTGATGACATCAGTCTCAGAATGACAACACTGGTCTGTTGATGACATCGGTCTCAGAATGACAACACTGGTCTGTTCATGACGTCAGTCTCAGAATGACAACACTCGTCTGTTGATGACATCAGCCTCAGAATGACAACACTGGTCTGTTGATGACATCAGTCTCAGAATGACCTGAGTCTCTGAATGACAACACTGGTCTGTTGATGACATCAGTCTCAGAATGACAACACTGGTCTGTTGATGACATCAGTCTCAGAATGACAACACTGGTCTGTTGATGACATCCGTCTCAGAATGACAACACTGGCCTGTTGATGACATCAGTCTCAGAATGACAACACTGGTCTGTTGATGACATCAGTCTCAGAATGACAACACTGGTCTGTTGATGACATCAGTCTCAGGTGATTGGGTAATGTTAGGCTACATAACTTTATCTAGACCAGAGTCCAATGTGTTCTCTCTCTTGGCTCGGCGGTTGTCAAATTGAAGAGATACTAACTGAACTAGACCTTGACAGGGAGAGAAAAATATGTTTTCTCTCATGAAGAGTTTATGGGTTGCAGTTGGTGCATTGGAACTGTCTGTCAATCATGTGATGGTAACCTAGACAACACAGCTATTGCAACACTGCTGTCAATCATGTGATGGTAACCTAGACAACACAGCTATAGCAACGCTGCTGTCAATCATGTGATGGTAACCTAGACAACACAGCTATAGCAACGCTTCTGTCAATCATGTGATAACGTAAACAAAACACAGCTATAGCAACGCTGCTGTCAATCATGTGATGGTAACCTAGACAACACAGGTATAGCAGCGCTGCTGTCAATCATATGATGGTAACCTAGACAACACAGATATAGCAACAATGCTGTCAATCATGTGATGTAACCTAGACAACACAGCTATAGCAACACATCCACTCTTCACCACAGCGTGAAAAATGTCTTGGTGGAAACATTTCAGAATGGGAGACTGCTAAGATGATGTGTTGAACAGAAGGAAAACATGGTCATGCTGTCGGGTCGGCCCCAGTCCTATCTGTTTGTCTGTCTGTCTGTAACCCTGACCCCTGTCTTTACCTGCTACTGAGAGGAGCTGGAACCCTGACCCCTGTCTCTACTGGGTCTTTACCTGCTACTGAGAGGAGCTGGAACCCTTACCCCTGTCTTTACCTGCTACTGAGAGGAGCTGGAACCCTGACCCCTGTCTCTACTGGGTCTTTACCTGCTACTGAGAGGAGCTGGAACCCTTACCCCTGTCTTTACCTGCTACTGAGAGGAGCTGGAACCCTTACCCCTGTCTTTACCTGCTACTGAGAGGAGCTGTAACCCTTACCCCTGTCTTTACCTGCTACTGAGAGGAGCTGGAACCCTTACCCCTGTCTTTACCTGCTACTGAGAGGAGCTGTAACCCTTACCCCTGTCTTTACCTGCTACTGAGAGGAGCTGTAACCCTTACCCCTGTCTTTACCTGCTACTGAGAGGAGCTGTAACCCTTACCCCTGTCTCTACTGGGTCTTTACCTGCTACTGAGAGGAGCTGGAACCCTTACCCCTGTCTCTACTGGGTCTTTACCTGCTACTGAGAGGAGCTGGAACCCTTACCCCTGTCTCTACTGGGTCTTTACCTGCTACTGAGAGGAGCTGGAACCCTTACCCCTGTCTCTACTGGGTCTTTACCTGCTACTGAGAGGAGCTGGAACCCTTACCCCTGTCTTTACCTGCTACTGAGAGGAGCTGTAACCCTTACCCCTGTCTTTACCTGCTACTGAGAGGAGCTGTAACCCTTACCCCTGTCTTTACCTGCTACTGAGAGGAGCTGTAACCCTTACCCCTGTCTTTACCTGCTACTGAGAGGAGCTGTAACCCTGACCCCTGTCTTTACCTGCTACTCAGAGGAGCTGTAACCATTACCCCTGTCTTTACTGGGTCTTTACCTGCTACTGAGAGGAGATGTAACCCTTACCCCTGTCTTTACCTGCTACTCAGAGGAGCTGTAACCATTACCCCTGTCTCTACTGGGTCTTTACCTGCTACTGAGAGGAGCTGTAACCCTTACCCCTGTCTTTACCTGCTACTGAGAGGAGCTGTAACCCTTACCCCTGTCTTTACCTGCTACTGAGAGGAGCTGTAACCCTTACCCCTGTCTTTACCTGCTACTGAGAGGAGCTGTAACCCTTACCCCTGTCTTTACCTGCTACTGAGAGGAGCTGTAACCCTTACCCCTGTCTTTACCTTCTACTGAGAGGAGCTGTAACCCTTACCCCTGTCTTTACCTGCTACTGAGAGGAGCTGTAACCCTTACCCCTGTCTTTACCTGCTACTGAGAGGAGCTGTGACCCTTACCCCTGTCTCTACTGGGTCTTTACCTGCTACTGAGAGGAGCTGTGACCCTTACCCCTGTCTCTACTGGGTCTTTACCTGCTACTGAGAGGAGCTGTAACCCTTACCCCTGTCTTTACCTGCTACTGAGAGGAGCTGTAACCATTACCCCTGTCTCTAATGGGTCTTTACCTACTACTGAGAGGAGTTGGAACCCTTACCCCTGTCTCTACTGGGTCTTTACCTGCTACTGAGAGGATCCGGAACCCTTACCCCTGTCTTTACCTGCTACTGAGAGGAGCTGTAACCCTTACCCCTGTCTTTACCTGCTACTGAGAGGAG
Source organism: Oncorhynchus kisutch (assembly GCF_002021735.2). Classification (NCBI taxonomy): domain Eukaryota; kingdom Metazoa; phylum Chordata; class Actinopteri; order Salmoniformes; family Salmonidae; genus Oncorhynchus; species Oncorhynchus kisutch. The sequence goes on from NW_022263326.1 coordinate 6,599, forward strand.
CTGTAACCCTGACCCCTGTCTCTACCTGGTCTTACCTGCTACTGAGAGGAGCTGTAACCCTTACCCCTGTCTCTACTGGGTCTTTACCTGCTACTGATAGGAGCTGTAACCCTGACCCCTGTCTTACCTGCTACTGAGAGGAGCTGTAACCCTTACCCCTGTCTCTCTTGGGTCTTTACCTGCTACTGGGAGGAGCTCTGAACCTTACCCCTGTCTTTACCTGCTACTCAGAGGAGCTGTAACCATTACCCCTGTCTCTACTGGGTCTTTACCTGCTACTGAGAGGAGCTGGAACCCTTACCCCTGTCTTTACCTGCTACTGAGAGGAGCTGTAACCCTTACCCCTGTCTCTACTGGGCCTTTACCTGCTACTGAGAGGAGATGTAACCCTTACCCCTGTCTTTACCTGCTACTGAGAGGAGCTGTAACCCTTACCCCTGTCTTTACCTGCTACTGAGAGGAGCTGTAACCCTTACCCCTGTCTTTACCTGCTACTGAGAGGAGCTGTGACCCTTACCCTGTCTCTACTGGGTCTTTACCTGCTACTGAGAGGAGCTGTAACCCTTACCCCTGTCTCTACTGGGCCTTTACCTGCTACTCAGAGGAGCTGTAACCATTACCCCTGTCTCTACTGGGTCTTTACCTGCTACTGAGAGGAGCTGTAACCCTTACCCCTGTCTTTACCTGCTACTGAGAGGAGCTGTAACCCTTACCCCTGTCTTTACCTGCTACTGAGAGGAGCTGTAACCCTTACCCCTGTCTTTACCTGCTACTGAGAGGAGCTGTAACCCTTACCCCTGTCTTTACCTGCTACTGAGAGGAGCTGTAACCCTTACCCCTGTCTTTACCTTCTACTGAGAGGAGCTGTAACCCTTACCCCTGTCTTTACCTGCTACTGAGAGGAGCTGTAACCCTTACCCCTGTCTTTACCTGCTACTGAGAGGAGCTGTGACCCTTACCCCTGTCTCTACTGGGTCTTTACCTGCTACTGAGAGGAGCTGTGACCCTTACCCCTGTCTCTACTGGGTCTTTACCTGCTACTGAGAGGAGCTGTAACCCTTACCCCTGTCTTTACCTGCTACTGAGAGGAGCTGTAACCATTACCCCTGTCTCTAATGGGTCTTTACCTACTACTGAGAGGAGCTGGAACCCTTACCCCTGTCTCTACCTGGTCTTTACCTGCTACTGAGAGGAGTTGGAACCCTTACCCCTGTCTCTACTGGGTCTTTACCTGCTACTGAGAGGATCCGGAACCCTTACCCCTGTCTTTACCTGCTACTGAGAGGAGCTGTAACCCTTACCCCTGTCTTTACCTGCTACTGAGAGGAGCTGTAACCCTGACCCCTGTCTCTACCTGGTCTTTACCTGCTACTGAGAGGAGCTGTAACCCTTACCCCTGTCTCTACTGGGTCTTTACCTGCTACTGAGAGGAGCTGTAACCCTTACCCCTGTCTTTACCTGCTACTGAGAGGAGCTGTAACCCTGACCCCTGTCTCTACCTGGTCTTTACCTGCTACTGAGAGGAGCTGTAACCCTTACCCCTGTCTCTACTGGGTCTTTACCTGCTACTGATAGGAGCTGTAACCCTGACCCCTGTCTTTACCTGCTACTGAGAGGAGCTGTAACCCTTACCCCTGTCTCTACTGGGCCTTTACCTGCTACTGAGAGGAGATGTAACCCTTACCCCTGTCTTTACCTGCTACTGAGAGGAGCTGTAACCCTTACCCCTGTCTTTACCTGCTACTGAGAGGAGCTGTAACCCTTACCCCTGTCTTTACCTGCTACTGAGAGGAGCTGTGACCCTTACCCCTGTCTCTACTGGGTCTTTACCTGCTACTGAGAGGAGCTGTAACCCTTACCCCTGTCTCTACTGGGCCTTTACCTGCTACTGAGAGGAGCTGTAACCCTTACCCCTGTCTTTACCTGCTACTGAGAGGAGCTGTAACCATTACCCCTGTCTTTACCTGCTACTGAGAGGAGCTGTAACCCTTACCCCTGTCTCTACTGGGCCTTTACCTGCTACTGAGAGGAGCTGTAACCCTTACCCCTGTCTCTACTGGGTCTTTACCTGCTACTGAGAGGAGCTGTAACCCTGACCCCTGTCTCTACTGGGTCTTTACCTGCTACTGAGAGGAGCTGTAACCCTTACCCCTGTCTCTACTGGGTCTTTACCTGCTACTGAGAGGAGCTGTAACCCTGACCCCTGTCTCTACTGGGTCTTTACCTGCTACTGAGAGGAGCTGTAACCCTTACCCCTGTCTTTACCTGCTACTGAGAGGAGCTGTAACCCTGACCCCTGTCTCTACCGGGTTCTTTACCTGCTACTGAGAGGAGCTGTAACCCTTACCCCTGTCTCTACTGGGCCTTTACCTGCTACTGAGAGGAGCTGTAACCCTGTCAGTCTCCTCTTCCTCAGTCACTCTGTCTGGCTGTCTTAGAGAGTCTCCTCTTCCTCAGTCACTCTCTCTGCTGTCTTAGAGAGTCTCCTCTTCCTCAGTCACTCTCCCTGCTGGAAGGTTGCTGGATCGAATCCCCCGAGCTGACAAGGTAAAACATCTGTCGTTCTGCCCCCTGAACAAGGCAGTTAACCCACTGTTCCCTGGTAGGCTGGTCATTGTAAATAAGAATGGGTTCTTAATAACTAACTTTCCTAGTTAAATAAAGGTTAAATAATAAATAAAGACATATAACAACAGATGAGATAAAAGAGGTGGAGGATGATGGGGCAGAATGGTCAGAGGGGAAGCCAAATAAGCATCATTATGTAATCAACCAATGGTGAGTGAAGAACAGGGTGGTCCGTTGTAATTGTGTTGATCCCATCGTAGTTCTAATCTCTAAATGGTATGTAGCCTGTGTCAGTTCACCAAGTCACCAAGTCTAATCAGTCTATCCTGGCCTACTGGGAATAGGCTGTGAGGAGTGTGTGTGATTCTACACGGCTTTCAATCTCTGGGAAAATATCCCCATCGGTCTCTTATAATGACGTTTAGACTGCTGATGTGCTCATTATAACCCCATCGGTCTCTTATAATGACGTTTAGACTGCTGTGTGGTCTCTTATAATGACGTTTAGACTGCTGATGTGCTCATTATATCCACATCGGTCTCTTATAATGACGTTTAGACTGCTGATGTGCTCATTATATCCACATCGGTCTCTTATAATGACGTTTAGACTGCTGATGTGCTCATTATATCCACATCGGTCTCTTATAATGACGTTTAGACTGCTGATGTGCTCATTATATCCACATCGGTCTCTTATAATGACGTTTAGACTGCTGATGTGCTCATTATATCCACATCGGTCTCTTATAATGACGTTTAGACTGCTGATGTGCTCATTATATCCACATCGGTCTCTTATAATGACGTTTAGACTGCTGTGTGGTCTCTTAT
>NW_022263326.1:15000-20000 GCF_002021735.2 Oncorhynchus kisutch
TGGTAGGTTCCTTTATAATTTGTGTGAGTTTGAGGGCATCTAGCTTAGATTGTAGAAAGGCCGGGGTGTTAAGAATATCCCAGTTTAAGTCACCTAACTGTACGAACACTGAAGATAGATGGGGGGCGATCAATTCACATACGGTGTCCAGGGCACAGCTGGGGGCTGAGGGAGGTCTATAACAAGCGGTAACAGTGAGAGACTTGTTTCTGGATAGGTGGATTTTTAAAAGTAAGAAGCTTGAATTATTTGGGCACAGACCAGGATAGCATGACAGAACTCTGCAGGCTGTCTCTGCAGTAGATTGCAATTCCGCCCCCTTTTGGCAGTTCTATCTTGTTGGAAAATGTTGTAGTTGGGGATGGAAATTTCCTAAGCCATGGTTCAGACACGGCTAGAACATCCGGGTTGGCAGAGTGTGCTAAAGCAGTGAATAAAACAAACTTAGGGAGGAGGCGTCTAATGTTAACATGCATGAAACCAAGGCTATTACGGTTACAGAAGGCAACAAATGAGAGCGCCTGGGGAATGGGAGTGGAGCTAGGCACTGCAGGACCTGGATTCACCTCTACATCACCAGAGGAACCTAGGAGGAGTAGGATAAGGTTACGGCTAAAGGCTATAAGAACTGGTCGTCTAGTGCGTTGGGGACAGAGAATAAAAAGAGAAGATTTCTGGGAGTACAGTGGAGGTAACCACTGGATTCCAGAACAAACTGGATTCCAGAACAAACTGCATTCCAGAACCCACTGGATTCTCCAATTATATTGAATGAACTACAAGACAAAAATACAAACCTTCCAACCCAAAAAGGCTTGTGGTGTTCATGGTATCCTAAATGAAATGATCAAATATACAGACCACATATTCCAATTGGCTATACTTAAACTCTTTAACATCATCTTCAACTCAAGGACTGATCACCTCAAATTTGTCCCCAATAACTACTGTGGGATATGCGCCAACGGCAAGGAAATCCTCTGCATTATCATTAACAACAGACTCGTACATTTCCTCAGTGAAAACAATGTACTGAGCAAATGTCATATTGGCTTTTTACCAAATTACCGTATGACAGATCACTTATTCACCCTGCAAACCGTATGACAGATCACTTATTCACCCTGCAAACCGTATGACAGATCACTTATTCACCCTGCAAACCGTATGACAGATCACTTATTCACCCTGCAAACCGTATGACAGATCACTTATTCACCCTGCAAACCGTATGACAGATCACTTATTCACCCTGCAAACCGTATGACAGATCACTTATTCACCCTGCAAACCGTATGACAGATCACTTATTCACCCTGCACACCGTATGACAGATCACTTATTCACCCTGCACACCGTATGACAGATCACTTATTCACCCTGCAAACCGTATGACAGATCACTTATTCACCCTGCAAACCGTATGACAGATCACTTATTCACCCTGCAAACCGTATGACAGATCACTTATTCACCCTGCAAACCGTATGACAGATCACTTATTCACCCTGCAAACCGTATGACAGATCACTTATTCACCCTGCACACCGTATGACAGATCACTTATTCACCCTGCAAACCGTATGACAGATCACTTATTCACCCTGCACACCGTATGACAGATCACTTATTCACCCTGCAAACCGTATGACAGATCACTTATTCACCCTGCAAACCGTATGACAGATCACTTATTCACCCTGCAAACCGTATGACAGATCACTTATTCACCCTGCAAACCGTATGACAGATCACTTATTCACCCTGCAAACCGTATGACAGATCACTTATTCACCCTGCAAACCGTATGACAGATCACTTATTCACCCTGCAAACCGTATGACAGATCACTTATTCACCCTGCAAACCGTATGACAGATCACTTATTCACCCTGCACACCGTATGACAGATCACTTATTCACCCTGCAAACCGTATGACAGATCACTTATTCACCCTGCACACCGTATGACAGATCACTTATTCACCCTGCACACCGTATGACAGATCACTTATTCACCCTGCAAACCGTATGACAGATCACTTATTCACCCTGCACACCGTATGACAGATCACTTATTCACCCTGCAAACCGTATGACAGATCACTTATTCACCCTGCAAACCGTATGACAGATCACTTATTCACCCTGCACACCGTATGACAGATCACTTATTCACCCTGCAAACCGTATGACAGATCACTTATTCACCCTGCAAACCGTATGACAGATCACTTATTCACCCTGCAAACCGTATGACAGATCACTTATTCACCCTGCAAACCGTATGACAGATCACTTATTCACCCTGCAAACCGTATGACAGATCACTTATTCACCCTGCAAACCGTATGACAGATCACTTATTCACCCTGCAAACCGTATGACAGATCACTTATTCACCCTGCAAACCGTATGACAGATCACTTATTCACCCTGCACACCGTATGACAGATCACTTATTCACCCTGCAAACCGTATGACAGATCACTTATTCACCCTGCACACCGTATGACAGATCACTTATTCACCCTGCACACCGTATGACAGATCACTTATTCACCTGCACACCGTATGACAGATCACTTATTCACCCTGCAAACCGTATGACAGATCACTTATTCACCCCTGCAAACCGTATGACAGATCACTTATTCACCCTGCAAACCGTATGACAGATCACTTATTCACCCTGCAAACCGTATGACAGATCACTTATTCACCCTGCAAACCGTATGACAGATCACTTATTCACCCTGCAAACCGTAGGACAGATCACTTATTCACCCTGCAAAACCGTATGACAGATCACTTATTCACCCTGCACACCGTATGACAGATCACTTATTCACCCTGCAAACCGTATGACAGATCACTTATTCACCCTGCAAACCGTATGACAGATCACTTATTCACCCTGCAAACCGTATGACAGATCACTTATTCACCCTGCAAACCGTATGACAGATCACTTATTCACCCTGCAAACCGTATGACAGACACTTATTCACCCTGCAAACCGTATGACAGATCACTTATTCACCCTGCAAACCGTATGACAGATCACTTATTCACCCTGCAAACCATATGACAGATCACTTATTCACCCTGCAAACCGTATGACAGATCACTTATTCACCCTGCACACCGTATGACAGATCACTTATTCACCCTGCACACCGTATGACAGATCACTTATTCACCCTGCAAACCGTATGACAGATCACTTATTCACCCTGCAAACCGTATGACAGATCACTTATTCACCCTGCAAACCGTATGACAGATCACTTATTCACCCTGCAAACCGTATGACAGATCACTTATTCACCCTGCAAACCGTATGACAGATCACTTATTCACCCTGCAAACCGTATGACAGATCACTTATTCACCCTGCAAACCGTATGACAGATCACTTATTCACCCTGCAAACCGTATGACAGATCACTTATTCACCCTGCAAACCGTATGACAGATCACTTATTCACCCTGCACACCGTATGACAGATCACTTATTCACCCTGCAAACCGTATGACAGATCACTTATTCACCCTGCAAACCGTATGACAGATCACTTATTCACCCTGCAAACCGTATGACAGATCACTTATTCACCCTGCAAACCGGTATGACAGATCACTTATTCACCCTGCACACCGTATGACAGATCACTTATTCACCCTGCAAACCGTATGACAGATCACTTATTCACCCTGCAAACCGTATGACAGATCACTTATTCACCCTGCAAACCCGTATGACAGATCACTTATTCACCCTGCAAACCGTATGACAGATCACTTATTCACCCTGCAAACCGTATGACAGATCACTTATTCACCCTGCACACCGTATGACAGATCACTTATTCACCCTGCAAACCGTATGACAGATCACTTATTCACCCTGCAAACCGTATGACAGATCACTTATTCACCCTGCAAACCGTATGACAGATCACTTATTCACCCTGCACACCGTATGACAGATCACTTATTCACCCTGCACACCGTATGACAGATCACTTATTCACCCTGCAAACCGTATGACAGATCACTTATTCACCCTGCAAACCGTATGACAGATCACTTATTCACCCTGCAAACCGTATGACAGATCACTTATTCACCCTGCAAACCGTATGACAGATCACTTATTCACCCTGCAAACCGTATGACAGATCACTTATTCACCCTGCAAACCGTATGACAGATCACTTATTCACCCTGCAAACCGTATGACAGATCACTTATTCACCCTGCAAACCGTATGACGGATCACTTATTCACCCTGCAAACCGTATGACAGATCACTTATTCACCCTGCAAACCGTATGACAGATCACTTATTCACCCTGCACACCGTATGACAGATCACTTATTCACCCTGCAAACCGTATGACAGATCACTTATTCACCCTGCACACCGTATGACAGATCACTTATTCACCCTGCAAACCGTATGACAGATCACTTATTCACCCTGCACACCGTATGACAGATCACTTATTCACCCTGCAAACCGTATGACAGATCACTTATTCACCCTGCAAACCGTATGACAGATCACTTATTCACCCTGCAAACCGTATGACAGATCACTTATTCACCCTGCAAACCGTATGACAGATCACTTATTCACCCTGCACACCGTATGACAGATCACTTATTCACCCTGCAAACCGTATGACAGATCACTTATTCACCCTGCAAACCGTATGACAGATCACTTATTCACCCTGCAAACCGTATGACAGATCACTTATTCACCCTGCAAACCGTATGACAGATCACTTATTCACCCTGCAAACCGTATGACAGATCACTTATTCACCCTGCAAACCGTATGACAGATCACTTATTCACCCTGCACACCGTATGACAGATCACTTATTCACCCTGCAAACCGTATGACAGATCACTTATTCACCCTGCACACCGTATGACAGATCACTTATTCACCCTGCAAACCGTATGACAGATCACTTATTCACCCT
>NW_022263326.1:27500-37500 GCF_002021735.2 Oncorhynchus kisutch
CTCGCTCTCTCTATCCCTCTCTCTGTCTCTCTCTCTCTCTCTCTCTCTTCTCATTAGTAAATCAACCTTGTAGAGTTGAAGGGATTCCTCCAGCCATCTGTCTCCGCCATGACTGCTAATACTCTGAGAGCTAACAACAAGACAAACCAAGACTTCACTAACATACCAAACCTGCCTTGTGAAGAACAAGAAGAGAACTAACAAGACAAACCAAGACTACACTAACATACCAAACCTGCCTTGTGGAGAACAGGAAGAGAACTAACAAGACAAACCAAGACTTCACTAACATACCAAACCTGCCTTGTGGAGAACAGGAAGAGAACTAACAAGACAAACCAAGACTTCACTAACATACCAAACCTGCCTTGTGGAGAACAAGAAGAGAACTAACAAGACAAACCAAGACTCCACTAACATACCAAACCTGCCTTGTGGAGAACAGGAAGAGGAAAACAACTATATACAGTTGTATTATCATCCCATTGGTTCAGCTCTGGGGGGGAGGAGTTTGGTTACTATTGATTATCTATTTCACAATGTTATTCGACTGTGTTTGTTTTAGAGAAATGTAACGTGAGAGGAAGGAAAACGTCACGGACAGTCTGCAGACTTTGGGTTTTGACCGGACGGACGAGGCGACAGTATGGAACCTCGATGGGGTTCCCAGATGTACTGTTTCGTACCCCAAAGACAGGCAGCACTATTGAACAGTCTCTCTGGGTTTGGGCCTCATGCTATAGCCTCATAGACAGCATGTTGTTTTGGTTTGGGGGGGGGGGGTGCTATAGCCTCATAGACAGCATGTTGTTTTGGTTTGGGGGGGGGGGGTGCTATAGCCTCATAGACAGCATGTTGTTTTGGTTTGGGGGGGGGGTGCTATAGCCTCATAGACAGCATGTTGTTTTGGTTTGGGGGGGGGGTGCTATAGCCTCATAGACAGCATGTTGTTTTGGTTTGGGGGGGTGCTATAGCCTCATAGACAGCATGTTGTTTTGGTTTGGGCCTCATGCTATAGCCTCATAGACAGCATGTTGTTTTGGTTTGGGGGGGATGCTATAGCCTCATAGACAACATGTTGTTTTGGTTTGGGGGGGGGGGGGGTGCTATAGCCTCATAGACAGCATGTTGTTTTGGTTTGGGGGGGGGTGCTATAGCCTCATAGACAGCATGTTGTTTTGGTTTGGGGGGGGGGGTGCTATAGCCTCATAGACAGCATGTTGTTTTGGTTTGGGGGGGGATGCTATAGCCTCATAGACAGCATGCTGTTTTGGTTTGGGGGGTGCTATAGCCTCATAGACAGCATGTTGTTTTGGTTTGGGGGGGATGCTATAGCCTCATAAACAGCATGTTGTTTTGGTTTGGGGGGGGGTGCTATAGCCTCATAGACAGCATGTTGTTTTGGTTTGGGGGGGGATGCTATAGCCTCATAGACAGCATGTTGTTTTGGTTTGGGGGGGGGGGGGGGATGCTATAGCCTCATAGACAGCATGTTGTTTTGGTTTGAGGGGGATGCTATAGCCTCATAGACAGCATGTTGTTTTGGTTTGGGGGGGGTGCTATAGCCTCATAGACAGCATATTGTTTTGTTTTTGGGGGGGGGGGGGTGCTATAGCCTCATAGACAGCATGTTGTTTTGGTTTGGGGGGGTGCTATAGCCTCATAGACAGCATGTTGTTTTGGTTTGGGCCTCATGCTATAGCCTCATAGACAGCATGTTGTTTTGGTTTGGGGGGGATGCTATAGCCTCATAGACAACATGTTGTTTTGGTTTGGGGGGGGGGGGTGCTATAGCCTCATAGACAGCATGTTGTTTTGGTTTGGGGGGGGGTGCTATAGCCTCATAGACAGCATGTTGTTTTGGTTTGGGGGGGGATGCTATAGCCTCATAGACAGCATGTTGTTTTGGTTTGGGGGGGGATGCTATAGCCTCATAGACAGCATGCTGTTTTGGTTTGGGGGGTGCTATAGCCTCATAGACAGCATGTTGTTTTGGTTTGGGGGGGATGCTATAGCCTCATAAACAGCATGTTGTTTTGGTTTGGGGGGGGGGGTGCTATAGCCTCATAGACAGCATGTTGTTTTGGTTTGGGGGGGATGCTATAGCCTCATAGACAGCATGTTGTTTTGGTTTGGGGGGGGGGGGGTGCTATAGCCTCATAGACAGCATGTTGTTTTGGTTTGGGGGGGGGGGTGCTATAGCCTCATAGACAGCATGTTGTTTTGGTTTGGGGGGGGATGCTATAGCCTCATAGACAGCATGTTGTTTTGGTTTGGGGGGGGGGATGCTATAGCCTCATAGACAGCATGTTGTTTTGGTTTGGGGGGGGGGGGTGCTATAGCCTCATAGACAGCATGTTGTTTTGGTTTGGGGGGGGGGGGGGTGCTATAGCCTCATAGACAGCATGCTGTTTTGGTTTGGGGGGGGTGCTATAGCCTCATAGACAGCATGTTGTTTTGGTTTGGGGGGGATGCTATAGCCTCATAGACAGCATGTTGTTTTGGTTTGGGCCTCATGCTATAGCCTCATAGACAGCATGTTGTTTTGGTTTGGGGGGGGGGGATGCTATAGCCTCATAGACAGCATGTTGTTTTGGTTTGGGGGGGGGGGGTGCTATAGCCTCATAGACAGCATGTTGTTTTGGTTCGGGGAGGGGGTGCTATAGCCTCATAGACAGCATGTTGTTTTGGTTTGAGGGGGATGCTATAGCCTCATAGACAGCATGTTGTTTTGGTTTGGGGGGGTGCTATAGCCTCATAGACAGCATATTGTTTTGTTTTTGGGGGGGGGGTGCTATAGCCTCATAGACAGTATGTTGTTTTGGTTTGGGGGGGGGTGCTATAGCCTCATAGACAGCATGTTGTTTTGGTTTGGGGGGGATGCTATAGCCTCATAGACAGCATGTTGTTTTGGTTTGGGCCTCATGCTATAGCCTCATAGACAGCATGTTGTTTTGGTTTGGGGGGGGGATGCTATAGCCTCATAGACAGCATGTTGTTTTGGTTTGGGGGGGGGGGGTGCTATAGCCTCATAGACAGCATGTTGTTTTGGTTTGGGGGGGTGCTATAGCCTCATAGACAGCATGTTGTTTTGGTTTGGGGGGGGGGGGGTTCTATAGCCTCATAGACAGCATGTTGTCTTGGTTTTGGGGGGGGGGGGTGCTATAGCCTCATAGACAGCATGTTATTTTGGTTTTGGGGGGGGTGCTATAGCCTCATAGACAGCATGTTGTTTTGGTTTGGGGGGGATGCTATAGCCTCATAGACAGCATGTTGTTTTGGTTTGGGCCTCATGCTATAGCCTCATAGACAGCATGTTGTTTTGGTTTGGGGGGGGGGGGTGCTATAGCCTCATAGACAGCATGTTGTTTTGGTTTGGGGGGTGCTATAGCATCATAGACAGCATGTTGTTTTGGTTTGGGGGGGGGGGTTCTATAGCCTCATAGACAGCATGTTGTTTTGGTTTGGGGCGGTGCTATAGCCTCATAGACAGCATGTTGTTTTGGTTTGGGGGGGGGTGCTATAGCCTCATAGACAGCATGTTGTTTTGGTTTGGGGGGGGGGGTGCTATAGCCCCATAGAGAGCATGTTGTTTTGGTTGGGGGGGGGGGGGGTGCTATAGCCTCATAGACAGCATGTTGTTTTGGTTTGGGGGGGGGGGGGTGCTATAGCCTCATAGACAGCATGCTGTTTTGGTTTGAGGGGGGTGCTATAGCCTCATAGACAGCATGTTGTTTTGGTTTGGGGGGGATGCTATAGCCTCATAGACAGCATGTTGTTTTGGTTTGGGGGGGATGCTATAGCCTCATAGACAGCATGTTGTTTTGGTTTGGGGGGGATGCTATAGCCTCATAGACAGCATGTTGTTTTGGTTTGGGCCTCATGCTATAGCCTCATAGACAGCATGTTGTTTTGGTTTGGGGGGGGGGTGCTATAGCCTCATAGACAGCATGTTGTTTTGGTTTGGGCCTCATGCTATAGCCTCATAGACAGCATGTTGTTTTGGTTTGGGGGGGGGGTGCTATAGCCTCATAGACAGCATGTTGTTTTGGTTTGGGCCTCATGCTATAGCCTCATAGACAGCATGTTGTTTTGGTTTGGGGGGGGGGGGGGGTGCTATAGCCTCATAGACAGCATGTTGTTTTGGTTTGGGGGGGGGTGCTATAGCCTCATAGACAGCATGTTGTTTTGGTTTGGGGGGGGGGTGCTATAGCCTCATAGACAGCATGTTGTTTTGGTTTGGGGGGGGGGGGGGTGCTATAGCCTCATAGACAGCATGTTGTTTTGGTTTGGGGGGGGTGCTATAGCCTCATAGACAGCATGCTGTTGGAACAGGGAACTAGTGTATCGCTGGCTGAATGTAGCAGCGAAGGCAATGGAAGGAAAAAAATAACTCGATCACCTCAAAACAATTAAAATGTGTCCCTAAATACGGACACAATCCCCATACAGAGACGCTGCTGTAGATGAACACAGGAAGCATCCACAGCTAAACAAAACAACGGAAACAAAACATTTATGACGTTGCTTCCTTCCTTTCCTCTGAGGTATCGATCTGTTCTAGCCTCCTGTTTCCGACAGCAACGCCGAGGTAGTAGGAGATGTCTTCTAGGTGCCTCCTCCTCTCCTCTCCTCTCTTCCTAACAAGCCTGGCTGTTCAAAAGCTCTCTCGTGAAAGGCCTGTTTTAAAAAAATGTATGAGCGCCGATCTGTTCCAGGGCTGTGGAGATGGAGCGAGAGGAAGGAATAGTTTCTCTACCACACCGCCACTATTCCCCTGTTGCCAGCCTGTTTTAAAAAATGTATGAGCGCCGATCTGTTCCAGGGCTGTGGAGATGGAGCGAGAGGAAGGAATAGTTTCTCTACCACACCGCCACTATTCCCCTGTTGCCAGCCTGCTTTAAAAAATAAATAAATCATTAAGCTGTTTGTATCAGCATAATGAAAAGCTTATGGACTCCGGTGGTAGTTATTACTGCATTGTAACGATATTATAGATTTTTGGGATGATCGACCATCATTCTGTAATGGTATGCAGCCAGGTATTCACGTGTATGTTTCCCCTTTGATCTTGTGGGATGAGTGGGTTATCTTGTTCTCTTACCGCAGTCTTTGTTCTCACGGAAGACGTGCATAAACAGGAAGTACTGAATGAGAGACAGGGCTGTGTTTCATAGTGAGAGATTTTTTACATTTGATACAGGCATCCCTCTTCTCTAGTGATTAGTGGATATTTTAGTGTTCTTCTCTCTCTAGTGATTAGTGGGTATTTTAGTGTTCATCTCTAGTGATTAGTGGATATTTTAGTGTCCATCTCTAGTGATTAGTGGGTATTGTAGTGCTCATCTCTAGTGATTAGTGGGTATTTTAGTGTTCATCTCTAGTGATTAGTGGGTATTTTAGTGTTCCTCTCTAGTGATTAGTGGGTATTTTAGTGTTCTTCTCTCTCTAGTGATTAGTGGGTATTTTAGTGTTCATCTCTCTAGTGATTAGTGGGTATTTTAGTGTTCATCTCTCTAGTGATTAGTGGGTATTTTAGTGTTCATCTCTAGTGATTAGTGGGTATTTTAGTGTTCATCTCATCTCTAGTGATTAGTGGGTATTTTAGTGTTCATCTCTAGTGATTAGTGGGTATTTTAGTGTTCTTCTCTCTCTAGTGATTAGTGGGTATTTTAGTGTTCATCTCTAGTGATTAGTGGGTATTTTAGTGTTCATCTCTAGTGATTAGTGGGTATTTTAGTGCTCATCTCTAGTGATTAGTGGGTATTTTAGTGTTCATCTCTAGTGATTAGTGGGTATTTTAGTGTCCATCTCTCTAGTGATTAGTGGGTATTTTAGTGTTCATCTCTAGTAATTAGTGGGTATTTTAGTGTTCATCTCTCTAGTGATTAGTGGGTATTTTAGTGTTCATCTCTCTAGTGATTAGTGGGTATTTTAGTGTTCATCTCTTCTCTAGTGATTAGTGGGTATTTTAGTGTTCATCTCTTCTCTAGTGATTAGTGGGTATTTTAGTGTTCATCTCTAGTGATTAGTGGGTATTTTAGTGTTCATCTCTAGTGATTAGTGGGTATTTTAGTGTTCATCTCTAGTGATTAGTGGGTATTTTAGTGTTCATCTCTAGTGGTTAGTGGATATTGTAGTGTTCATCTCTAGTGATTAGTGGGTATTTTAGTGACTTTTAAGTGCTCTTGCCCACATCAAATAAAATGTTGTTGGTCTCGAGCCAAATACAGTAGACTTTACAGTAATACAGTCGACTTTATAGTAATACAGTCGGCTTTACAGTAATACAGTCGACTTTACAGTAATACAGTCGACTTTACAGTAATACAGTCGACTTTATAGTAATACAGTAAACCAGGCCATCTAGATGGGAGGAGTCATTATCTGTGGAACCAGGCCATCTAGATGGGAGGAGTCATTATCTGTGGAACCAGGCCATCTAGATGGGAGGAGTCATTATCTGTGGAACCAGGCCATCTAGATGGGAGGAGTCATTATCTGTGGAACCAGGCCATCTAGATGGGAGGAGTCATTATCTGTGGAACCAGGCCATCTGGATGGGAGGAGTCATCTGTGGAACCAGGCCATCTAGATGGGAGGAGTCATTATCTGTGAAACCAGGACATTTAGATGGGAGGAGTCATTATCTGTAGAACAAGGTCATCTAGATGGGAGGAGTCATTATCTGTGGAACCAGGCCATCTAGATGGGAGGAGTCATTATCTGTAAAACCAGGACATTTAGATGGGAGGAGTCATTATCTGTAGAACAAGGTCATCTAGATGGGAGGAGTCATTATCTGTGACCTTTTCAACTGTCAGCGCCGTGTTGAACAAGGCAGTTGTTCTGTTCATGCAGTCAGATTGAGGAACAAAAGACTGGAAGTGAATTCAATGCAGGATAATACGATAACTCTCTTTTTTCCCCCCCATAGAATATTATCTATAAATATAATCCCAATGTTCAAACATTCGTAATCTGATATGAATACATCTGAGGTGACTACGTCTACAGCTGTCTCCAAATCCAGACTAGTTGAAGACTAGTAAACTGTAATGAGCACCCGAGGCTATGGGCCCCTGGTCTGAGAGGAGAGTTAACTTCCTTTAGCTGGACTGATTCATAAACTAGACGGTGTTGATTTATTTAGTCGCCCCATTGATGCCTGGGTAAGGATACCCCAGTGGGGCTTAGCGTTTGAATAGGCCTCATCAGCCCCCTGTTTCCATCAATTAAAACGTGGTAGAATTTAAGCCTCCTCTTTTCCTCTTAAAGGGATGAATTCAATTCCCCTTTAAATCAGCTCTGCTTGTTTGAAGGGGATTGTTGCTGAATTGCAAGTGAGCTGCAGGTTAAATGTGAGACATACAAATACTGTATAGTTGCACAAGCACAACGCTAACATGAATTGATTGCTACTTTTTAATACAGACGCTAATAGCTGTTTTCATCAAATCCAATTTTATTGGTCACATACACGTGGTTGGCGGATGTAATTGCGAGCGTAGCGAAATGCTTGTGCTTCTAGTTCCGACCATGCAGTAATAACAAACAAGTAATCTAATCTAACAATTTCAAAACAACTACCTTATACACACAAGTGTAAAGGAATAAATAAGAATATGTACATATAAATATATGAATGAGCGATGGCCGAAAGGCATAGGCATTTGTTCTTCAACAGGACACTGACCTAAAACACACCTCCAGGCTCTGTAAGGGCTATTTGACCAAGAAGGAGCGTGATGGAGTGCTGCATCAGATGACCTGGCCTCGACAATCACCCGACCTCAACCTAATTGAGATGGGATGAGTTGGACCGCAGAGTGAAGGAAAAGCAGCCAACAAGTGCTCAGCATATGTGGGAACTCCTTCAAGACGGTTGGAAAAGCATTCCAGGTGAAGCTGGTTGAGGGAATGCCAAGAGTGTGTAAAGCTGTCATCAAAGCAAAGGGTGGTTACTACATGATTTCAAATGATGTGTTATGTCATAGTTTTGATGTCTTCACTATTATTCTACATTGTAGAAAATAGTACAAATAAAGACTAACCCTTGAATGAGTCCAAACTGTTGACTGGTCCTGTCGATTAGGACCTCATGAATGGATTTCAAATGACTGATTTCCTTATATGAACTGTAACTCAGTCAAATCTTTGACATTTTGTTGCATGTTGCGTTTATATGTTTGTTCAGTGGATATAGAAAGCAGGTTCTTCTACACGGGTGGAGTTCCTGAGTAAATTAAGCGATCAATATCCCATCATGCTTAGGGTCATGTATGAAAATTCTGGGCAGGCCATTATTTTGGCGACCATGGCTATGCCCCCATCGTTTTCTAAATGTGTGTCTTTAGTTTTCTGAATGTGTGTGTGTGTCTTTAGTTTTCTGAATGTGTGTGTTTGTGTCTTTAGTTTTCTGAATGTGTGTGTGTGTGTCTTTAGTTTTCTAAATGTGTGTGTTTGTGTTTAGTTTTCTAAATGTGTGTGTGTGTGTTTCATTTTCTGAGTGTGTGTGTGTGTTTAGTTTTCTGTGTGTGTGCGTGTGTGTGTGTTTAGTTTTTCTGTGTGTGTGCGTGTGTTTAGTTTTCTGTGTGTGTGTCTGTGTGTGTGTGTGTGTCTGTGTGTGCGTGCGTGCGTGCGTGCGTGCGTGCGTGCGTGTGTTTAGTTTTCTGAATATGAGTGATGCTGAAAGACCTCCTCATCCTCTGTAGAACCACAGGCCACAACTCCTCGTCGACCAATTCACTGGACCAAGCTTCAATGTCCTCCTCCATGTTTGCCTCTTCACTGTGCATAGCAACACCGGGGATCGGGTTTAAATGGAACCCCCTGTAAATACGTCAAATTAATCAGCACCATGCAGTGTACACTGTGTAATGTCAGCCCAGTAGTATAGAGTCTAGAGTAGAGACTGTTTACCAGCCCAGTAGTATAGAGTCTAGAGTAGAGACTGTTTACCAGCCCAGTAGTATAGAGTCTAGAGTAGAGACTGTTTACCAGCCCAGTAGTATAGAGTCTAGAGTAGAGACTGTTTACCAGCCCAGTAGTATAGAGTCTAGAGTAGAGACTGTTTACCAGCCCAGTAGTATAGAGTTTAGAGTAGAGACTGTTTACCAGCCCAATAGTATAGAGTCTAGAGTAGAGACTGTTTGCAGCCCAGTAGTATAGAGTCTAGGGTAGAGACTGTTTACCAGCCCAGTAGCATAGAGTCTAGGTAGAGACTGTTTACCAGCCCAGTAGTCTAGAGTCTAGAGTAGAGACTGTTTGCAGCCCAGTAGTATAGAGTCTAGGGTAGAGACTGTTTACCAGCCCAGTAGTATAGAGTCTAGGGTAGAGACTGTTTACCAGCCCAGTAGTATAGAGTCTAGGTAGAGACTGTTTACCAGCCCAGTAGTCTAGAGTAGAGACTATTTACCAGCCCAGTAGTATAGAGTCTAGGTAGAGACTGTTTACCAGCCCAGTAGTCTAGAGTCTAGAGTAGAGACTGTTTGCAGCCCAGTAGTATAGAGTCTAGGGTAGAGACTGTTTACCTGCCCAGTAGTATAGAGTCTAGGGTAGAGACTGTTTACCAGCCCAGTAGTATAGAGTCTAGGTAGAGACTGTTTACCAGCCCAGTAGTCTAGAGTAGAGACTATTTACCAGCCCAGTAGTATAGAGTCTAAAGTAGAGACTGTTTGCAGCCCAGTAGTATAGAGTCTAGGGTAGAGACTGTTTACCAGCCCAGTAGTCTAGAGTAGAGACTATTTACCAGCCCAGTAGTATAGAGTCTAGGGTAGAGACTGTTTGCAGCCCAGTAGTATAGAGTCTAGGGTAGAGACTGTTTACCAGCCCAGTAGTATAGAGTCTAGGGTAGAGACTGTTTACCAGCCCAGTAGTATAGAGTCTAGGTAGAGACTGTTTACCAGCCCAGTAGTCTAGAGTAGAGACTGTTTACCAGCCCAGTAGTCTAGAGTAGAGACTATTTACCAGCCCAGTAGTATAGAGTCTAGGTAGAGAC
>NW_022263326.1:40000-63145 GCF_002021735.2 Oncorhynchus kisutch
GAGTTGGGTTGGGGTCCTAGAGGCCTTTAGGAGAGGAGCCAAATGGACAGACAGACTCCTCTCCCCTCAGGTTGAGTTGGGTTGGGATCCTAGAGGCCTTTAGGAGAGGAGCCAAATGGACAGACAGACTCCTCTCTCCCCTCAGTCGTTCCCTTCTCCTATTAAAGTGGTCTGGAGCAGAAACACAGAGTGGATGTCATTGAGTTGAGTGATGATCTAACGGCTGGTCTCTTCCTGTTTCTCTCAGGGTCGTCAGCAGCGAAGAAGACACATACATGTAAGTGTCTAGAAGTTATTTTTCTACAAATGATACAGTCCGCTATGGCTGGAGTGAAGAACAGCTTCTGTCCTCAAAACAATTACCACTGATAAACAGCTGACAGAACAGCTTCTGTCCTCAAAACAATACCACTGATAAACAGGGGTCCTACACACACTGTCTTTATGCAGACTGACAGGGGTCCTACACACACTGTCTTTATGCAGACTGACAGGGGTCCTACACACACTGTCTTTATGCAGACTGACAGGGGTCCTACACACACTGTCTTTATGCAGACTGACAGGGGTCCTACACACACTATCTCTATGCAGACTGACAGGGTCCTACATACTGTCTCTATGCAGACTGACAGGGTCCTACACACACTGTCTCTATGCAGACTGACAGGGTCCTACACACACTGTCTCTATGCAGACTGACATGGTCCTACACACACTGTCTCTATGCAGACTGACATGGTCCTACACACACTGTCTCTATGCAGTCTGACAGGGGTCCTACACACACTGTCTCTATGCAGACTGACAGGGGTCCTCCACACACTGTCTCTTAGCAGACTGACAGGGTCCTACACACACTGTCCTCTTAGCAGACTGACGGGGTCCTACACACACTGAGGGGGGGGGGGGGGGATCCTTCAGCCTGTGATGTCACATCCTGTCTTGTTTAGGGAACATATTGGAACGTGTAGATTTTGGAAGGCTACTGCAACAGAATGTTCTTGGTCCTGTACTGTTGGTGTTGAAATAGAACAGGCCAACCAATGGCCTCTTGAGCTGAAATGACGTTAGTCGTCTGTGATTGGTGGACGGGGGGGGGGACACAGAGGTACATGTTGTCATCGATGTAACAAATGTAATAATGTGTGTCGTGTGAAGTTCCATTTCCTGTCTGGCATCGCCACGGTAACAAGTTAAACCACACAGACGTCCTTTGTTTCATTGGGTCTTGTAAAAGGCGTTCGATTTCTGAGGTCTTCTTTTTTTTTTTTTACCCCTGTCTAATATTACCCGAGTCTCACGACTAGAAGCTAATCTACAGAGGATATTTTCCCCCATTATCCCTGGCTTCAACATGTCTCCTCCTGTACCTTCAGTATCAGTCTCCCTGGCTTCAACATGTCCTCCTGTACCTTCAGTATCATTCTCCCTGGCTTCAACATGTCTCCTCCTGTACCTTCAGTATCAGTCTCCCTGGCTTCAACATGTCTCCTCCTGTACCTTCAGTATCAGTCTCCCTGGCTTCAACATGTCTCCTCCTGTACCTTCAGTATAAGTCTCCCTGGCTTCAACATGTCTCCTGCTGTACCTTCAGTATCAGTCTCCCTGGCTTCAACATGTCTCCTCCTGTACCTTCAGTATCAGTCTCCCTGGCTTCAACATGTCTCCTCCTGTACCTTCAGTATCAGTCTCCGTGGCTTCAACATGCCTCCTCCTGTACCTTCAGTATCAGTCTCCCTGGCTTCAACATGTCTCCTCCTGTACCTTCAGTATCAGTCTCCCTGGCTTCAACATGTCTCCTCCTGTACCTTCAGTATCAGTCTCCCTGGCTTCAACATGTCTCCTCCTGTACCTTCAGTATCATTCTCCGTGGCTTCAACATGTCTCCTCCTGTACCTTCAGTGTCAGTCTCCCTGGCTTCAACATGTCTCCTCCTGTACCTTCAGTATCAGTCTCCCTGGCTTCAACATGCCTCCTCCTGTACCTTCAGTATCAGTCTCCCTGGCTTCAACATGTCTCCTCCTGTACCTTCAGTATCAGTCTCCCTGGCTTCAACATGTCTCCTCCTGTACCTTCAGTATCAGTCTCCCTGTCTTCAACATGTCTCCTCCTGTACCTTCAGTATCAGTCTCCCTGGCTTCAACATGTCTCCTCCTGTACGTTCAGTATCAGTCTCCCTGGCTTCAACATGTCTCCTCCTGTACCTTCAGTATCAGTCTCCCTGGCTTCAACATGTCTCCTCCTGTACGTTCAGTATCATTCTCCCTGGCTTCAACATGTCTCCTCCTGTACCTTCAGTATCAGTCTCCCTGGCTTCAACATGTCTCCTCCTGTACCTTCAGTATCAGTCTCCGTGGCTTCAACATGTCTCCTCCTGTACCTTCAGTATCAGTCTCCCTGGCTTCAACATGTCTCCTCCTGTACCTTCAGTATCAGTCTCCCTGGCTTCAACATGTCTCCTCCTGTACCTTCAGTATCAGTCTCCCTGGCTTCAACATGTCTCCTCCTGTACCTTCAGTATCATTCTCCGTGGCTTCAACATGTCTCCTCCTGTACCTTCAGTATCAGTCTCCCTGTCTTCAACATGTCTCCTCCTGTACCTTCAGTATCAGTCTCCCTGGCTTCAACATGTCTCCTGCTGTACCTTCAGTATCAGTCTCCCTGGCTTCAACATGTCTCCTGCTGTACCTTCAGTATCAGTCTCCCTGGCTTCAACATGTCTCCTCCTGTACCTTCAGTATCAGTCTCCCTGGCTTCAACATGTCTCCTCCTGTACCTTCAGTATCAGTCTCCGTGGCTTCAACATGTCTCCTCCTGTACCTTCAGTATCAGTCTCCCTGGCTTCAACATGTCTCCTCCTGTACCTTCAGTATCAGTCTCCCTGGCTTCAACATGTCTCCTCCTGTACCTTCAGTATCAGTCTCCCTGGCTTCAACATGTCTCCTCCTGTACCTTCAGTATCATTCTCCGTGGCTTCAACATGTCTCCTCCTGTACCTTCAGTATCAGTCTCCCTGTCTTCAACATGTCTCCTCCTGTACCTTCAGTATCAGTCTCCCTGGCTTCAACATGTCTCCTCCTGTACGTTCAGTATCAGTCTCCCTGGCTTCAACATGTCTCCTCCTGTACCTTCAGTATCAGTCTCCCTGGCTTCAACATGTCTCCTCCTGTACGTTCAGTATCATTCTCCCTGGCTTCAACATGTCTCCTCCTGTACCTTCAGTATCAGTCTCCCTGGCTTCAACATGTCTCCTCCTGTACCTTCAGTATCAGTCTCCCTGGCTTCAACATGTCTCCTCCTGTACCTTCAGTATCAATACTGAGATTACTGAGATTACAGAGATTACTGAGATTACCGTGTGATGGGAGAACGGAGACACTAAGGATGCATCTCAAATCTCCCTGGGCCCTTGCAGGTCAAACGTAGTGCGCTATGAAGGTAGGATGCCATTTGGCATGCAGAGAGACGACGCGCTAGCAGGATGCAGAAGTATTCATCATTCCCCATGGTACTGTGCCGATTTAGGAAGAGAATATGTCCCCGTTTACATTGATATTTTACTTGGCATTCATACACTTACGCAGACTCTCTCTCTCACACACACACACACACACACACACACACACATACGCACACACACGCACACACACGCACACACACTCGCACACACATATACACATGCCCACATGCGCACACACACACACACACACATACGCACACACACTCACACACACACACACGCACACACATATACACATGCCCGCACGCACGCACACACACACACACACACACACACACACACGCGCATACACACTCACACACACACACTCGCACACACATATACACATGCCCGCACCCGCACACACACTCACACACACACACACACACTCGCACACACATATACACATGTCCGCACGCGCACACACACACTCAGCAGTAGATTAGGGTCCAAAACCAGTAGATTAGGGTCCAGAACCAGTGGATTATGGTCCTTGAGCATCATTGACACCCATCAGTAGATTAAGGTCCAAAACCAGTAGATTTGGGTCCAGAACCAGTGGATTATGGTCCTTGAGCATCATTGACACCCAGCAGTAGATTAGGGTCCCGAACCAGTAGATTAGGGTCCAAAACCAGTAGATTAGGGTCCAAAACCAGTAGATTAGAGTCCAGAACCTGTAGATTAGGGCCCAGAACCAGTAGATTAGGGTCCAAAACCAGTAGATTAGAGTCCAGAACCAGTATATTAGGGTCCAGAACCAGTAGATTAGGGTCCAGAGTGATTAAGAACGAGGTGGTCTGGAGGATAAATCACACATTAAAATCAAACTCATTACTACCCTGATATCAGGGATTACAGAAAGATACTAAATCAAAACCCATTGTAAATGTAATGATAGTAATGTACTGTTTTCTAGCAATCACTCATTATTGCTTACCTTTTGGTTTCGCTAAAACCCACTGCTTCCCGACAAATAACCGCTGATACCACACTTCCACGTTACACTGAGTGGACAAAACATTAGGAACACCTCTTTCCGTGACATAGACTGACCAGGTGATTACAGGTGAAAGATATGATCCCTTTATTGATGTCACCTGTTAAATCCACTTCAAATCAGTGTAGATGAAGGGGAGGAGTCAGGTTAAAGATGAAGGGGAGGAGTCAGGTTAAAGATGAAGGGGAGGAGGCAGGTTAAAGATGAAGGGGAGGAGTCAGGTTAAAGATGAAGGGGAGGAGTCAGGTTAAAGATGAAGGGGAGGAGACCTGGTTAAAGATGAAGGGGAGGAGACCTGGTTAAAGATGAAGGGGAGGAGTCAGGTTAAAGATGAAGGGGAGGAGTCAGGTTAAAGATGAAGGGGAGGAGACAGGTTAAAGATGAAGGGGAGGAGTCAGGTTAAAGATGAAGGGGAGGAGTCAGGTTAAAGATGAAGGGGAGGAGACAGGTTAAAGATGAAGGGGAGGAGTCAGGTTAAAGATGAAGGGGAGGGGTCAGGTTAAAGATGAAGGGGAGGAGTCAGGTTAAAAATGAAAGGGAGGAGACAGGTTAAAAATGAAGGGGAGGAGTCAGGTTAAAGATGAAGGGGAGGAGTCAGGTTAAAGATGAAGGGGAGGAGTCAGGTTAAAGATGAAGGGGGGAGACCTGGTTAAAGATGAAGGGGGGGGAGACCTGGTTAAAGATGAAGGGGGGGAGACCTGGTTAAAGATGAAGGGGGGGAGACCTGGTTAAAGATGAAGGGGGGAGACCTGGTTAAAGATGAAGGGGGGGAGTCAGGTTAAAGATGAAGGGGAGGAGACAGGTTAAAGATGAAGGGGGGGGAGACAGGTTAAAGATGAAGGGGAGGAGTCAGGTTAAAGATGAAGGGGTGGAGTCAGGTTAAAGATGAAGGGGAGGAGTCAGGTTAAAGATGAAGGGGAGGAGTCAGGTTAAAGATGAAGGGGAGGAGACAGGTTAAAGGTGAAGGGGAGGAGTCAGGTTAAAGATGAAGGGGAGGAGTCAGGTTAAAGATGAAGGGGAGGAGACAGGTTAAAGATGAAGGGGAGGAGACAGGTTAAAGATGAAGGGGAGGAGACCTATTTAAAGATGAAGGGGAGGAGTCAGGTTAAAGATGAAGGGGAGGAGTCAGGTTAAAGATGAAGGGGAGGAGTCAGGTTAAAGATAAAGGGGAGGAGTCAGGTTAAAGATGAAGGGGAGGAGTTAGGTTAAAGATGCAGGGGTGGAGTCAGGTTAAAAATGAAGGGGAGGACTCAGGTTAAAGTTGAAGGGGAGGAGTCAGGTTTAAAATGAAGGGGAGGAGTCAGGTTAAAGATGAAGGGGAGGAGTCAGGTTAAAGATGAAGGGGAGGAGACCTGGTTAAAGATGAAGGGGAGGAGTCAGGTTAAAGATGAAGGGGAGGAGTCAGGTTAAAGATGAAGGGGAGGAGACAGGTTAAAGCTGAAGGGGAGGAGTCAGGTTTAAAGATGAAGGGGAGGAGACCTGGTTAAAGATGAGGGGAGGAGTCAGGTTAAAGATGAAGGGGAGGAGTCAGGTTAAAGATGAAGGGGAGGAGACAGGTTAAAGCTGAAGGGGAGGAGTCAGGTTAAAGATGAAGGGGAGGAGTCAGGTTAAAGATGAAGGGGAGGAGTCAGGTTAAAAGAAGGATTTTAAGCCTTGAGACAATTGAGACGTGGATTATGTCTGTGTGCCATTCAGAGGGTGAATGGACAAGACAACAAATTGAAGTGATGTTGCACGAGTTCTGGTAGTAGGGGCCTGTTTGAGTGTGTCAAGAACTGCAATGCTGCTGTTTTTAATACCCACAACAGTTACCTGTGTGTATGTAGAGTGGTCTACCACCCCAAAGGACATCCAGCCAATTTGACACAACTGTGGGAAGCATTGGAGTCAATATGGACCATGCATCCCCGTGTGACTCAATATTAGGATGGTGTTCCTAATGTTTTGTACACTCGGTGTATATTAGATATGAACATTAGGGTTGGCATTATCACGTATAATCATGTAAGTGGACGTCATGTAAGTGGGCAGCTGACGGGGAAACAAGGATGGCCGGGCGTTCATGCGTTTTTGAGTCCGTTTCCGCGGTAACGTGGACTCTTGACAGCGTGATTAAACTGTGTTGCTCCTCGCTGAAAAGCAAGGAAGGTGTTGTAGCAAACGAGTCTCCCCTTCCTGCAGCAGCAGCACATGCAGTCATCTAATATTCATGACCGTCACAATCCCTAATGACCATATCATGAATATTATAACAATTCTCCTTCGTTCTTAGCCTTGTACTCCCCAGCAATGTAGCGATGCTCTTAGACCTCTGAGATAACTGCCATGTATCTCTCCCTGCCTGGGGGAGATGGGGGCTGAGGGATGGACTGTGATAACCAGAGAGATCTGGGGGGAACTAAGGAAAGGGTAGGGAGGTTGGGGAGGACACAGACTGGGGAGCCCCTGGGGAATAGTGGAGTGGGGGGGGGGGGGGTCTCCTCTGAGGATCTAGCAGAATGGGGGGTGGAGGGAGGGCATGAGAGTGGGGGTAGTAAGCCCCCCCCCACACATACTCAGCCTTCCATACCCACATTGCCAGTCAGACATCCAGTCAGTCAGCCAGTCAGCTAATCAGTCAGCCAGTCAGCTAATCAGTCAGACAGTCAGCCAGTCAGCTAATCAGTCAGCCAGTCAGACAGTCAGACAGTCAGTCAGTCAGCCAGTCAGCTAATCAGTCAGCCAGTCAGCTAATCAGTCAGACAGTCAGCCAGTCAGCTAATCAGTCAGTCAGTCAGACAGTCAGACAGTCAGTCAGCCAGTCAGCTAATCAGTCAGCCAGTCAGCTAATCAGTCAGACAGTCAGCCAACTCACAGGCTCTGTTTAATAGAGCTCATTGTGTTTATGATCTTAATCAGTTCATTCTGAATAAGAGCATAAACACAATGAGCTCTATTACCACCCTGCATCCCACTGCTGGCTTGCTTCTGAAGCTAAGCAGGGTGGGTCCTGGTCGGTCCCTGGATGGGAGACCAGATGCTGTTGGCTTGCTTCTGAAGCTAAGCAGGGTTGGTCCTGGTCGGTCCCTGGATGGGAGACCAGATGCTGTTGGCTTGCTTCTGAAGTTAAGCAGGGTTGGTCCTGGTCGGTCCCTGGATGGGAGACCAGATGCTGCTGGAAGGGGTGTTGGAGGGCCAATAGCTCTCACTAAAGAGCCCATGGTACTTATCATATGAGTAGGGGTGTTATCCCTGGTGGCCTGACTAAATTCCCAAGCTGTACCTCATAGCATCACAGTCACCTAATCATCCCCAGTTTCCAATTGGCTCATTCACCTCCTCCTCTCCCCTGTAACTATTCCTCAGGTCCTTGCTGTAAATGAGAATGTGTTTCTCAGTCAACTTACCTGGTAAAATAACGGTTAATTAAATAAGATGTTATTTTGAGGTCATTTTGAGGTCAAATGTAAGCGTTGTTTCCCTGAATGGACTTGCAATGGTTTATAATTTGTTACGTTTCCTTGTAGCATACCCTTGGCCCGAGTCATACCAAAGACTGTAAAGATTTCCTGTCCAGGGGTTGTCCTGTACATCAAGCTGTCTCACTACAGAAACAGGAGATAGACTAGTGTTCTGTCCAGGGGGTGTACTGTACATCAAGATGTCTCACTACAGAAACAGGAGATAGACTAGTGTCCTGTCCAGGGGGTGTCCTGGTACATCAAGCTGAGTCTCACTACAGCCTGGGGCTGGGCGAGGGTGTCTGATGGGGAAAGACCCGGAACAAGATCCGACACACCCAATGACCCCCAGGTTACATCACTGTTGTGCCCAAGACCGTAGAGAGATGTGTTCATCTAATGTGACATCATATCTCTCCTAGAACCCCTGGACATCACAGCATGGTGTTGTCCGCAAATGGACCAGCCAGGACTAGTCTACATCCTGCTCTCATCCTCTCCTCCCTCCCTCCCTCCCTCCCACTCCTCTCCTCTCCTCTCTCCTCTCCTCCCCTTCACTCCTCTCCCCCCTCCTCTCCTCCCTCTCCTACTCTCCTCCCTCCCTCCTCTCCTCTCCTCTGGTCTCCTCTCCTCTCCTTTCCTCTGGTCTCCTGTCCTCTCCTCTCCTCTCCTCCCCTCCTCCCCTCCCTCCCTCCCTCCCTCCCTCCCTCCCTCCTCCCTCCCTCCCTCCCTCCCTCCCTCCCTCCCTCCCTCCCTCCCTCCCTCCCTCCCTCCCTCCCTCCCTCCCTCCTCTCCTCCTCTCCTCCTCACCTCCTCACCTCCTCTCCTTCCTCCTCTCCTCCCTTCTCTCCTCCTCCCCCTCTCCTCTCCTACTCTCCTCCCTCCATCCTCTCCTCTCCTCTCCTCCTCTCCTCCCTCCCCTCCTCTCCTCCCTCTCCTCTCCTCTCCTCCCTCCTCTCCTCCCCCTCCCCTGCTCTCCTCTCCTCCTCTCCTCCCTCCCTCCTCCTCTCCTCCCTTCTCCTCCCTCCCTCCTCCCCTCCTCTCCTCCCTTCTCCTCCCTCCCACTCCTCTCCTCTCTCCTCTCCTCCCTCCCCTCCCTTCACTCCTCTCCCCCCTCCTCTCCTCCCTCTCCTCCTCTCCTCCCTCCCTCCCTCCTCTCCTCTGGTCTCCTCTCCTCTCCTTTCCTCTGGTCTCCTCTCCTCCCGTTTCCTCCCCTCCCTCCCTCCCTCCCTCCCTCCCTCCCTCCCTCCCTCCCTCCCTCCCTCCCTCCCTCCCTCCCTCCCTCCCTCCCTCCCTCCCTCCCTCCCTCCCTCCTCACCTCCTCTCCTTCCTCCTCTCCTCCTTCTCTCCTCCTCCCCCTCTCCTCTCCTACTCTCCTCCCTCCTCTCCTCTCCTCCCCTCCCCTCCCTCCCCTCCTCTTCTCTCCTCCCTCCCCTCCTCTCCTCTCCTCCCTCTCCTCCCCTCCCTCCTCTCCGCCCCCTCCCCTGCTCTCCTCTCCTACTCTCCTCCCTCCTCCCCTCCCTTCTCCTCCTCTCCTCTCCTCTCCTCTCCTCTCCTCTCCTCTCCTCTCCAGCCAGGTGCCAGAGTGAACAGGAGACTTTTAAAGTGGGCAATGGTGTCCATGATGAACCCTTTTCACTGACCTACCTAGTTACCTAGTTCCTCTCACTGACCTACCTAGCTATACCTGGTTCCTCTCACTGACCTACCTAGCTATACCTGGTTCCTCTCACTGACCTACCTAGCTATACCTGGTTCCTCTCACTGACCTACCTAGTTACCTGGTTCCTCTCACTGACCTACCTAGTTACCTGGTTCCTCTCACTGACCTACCTAGTTACCTGGTTCCTCTCACTGACCTACCTAGTTACCTAGTTCCTCTCACTGACCTACCTAGTTACCTGGTTCCTCTCACTGACCTACCTAGCTATACCTGGTTCCTCTCACTGACCTACCTAGTTACCTGGTTCCTCTCACTGACCTACCTAGCTATACCTGGTTCCTCTCACTGACCTACCTAGTTACCTGGTTCCTCTCACTGACCTACCTAGCTATACCTGGTTCCTCTCACTGACCTACCTAGCTATACCTGGTTCCTCTCACTGACCTACCTAGCTATACCTGGTTCCTCTCACTGACCTACCTAGTTACCTAGTTCCTCTCACTGACCTACCTAGTTACCTAGTTCCTCTCACTGACCTACCTAGCTATACCTGGTTCCTCTCACTGACCTAACTAGCTATACCTGGTTCCTCTCACTGACCTACCTAGCTATACCTGGTTCCTCTCACTGACCTACCTAGCTATACCTGGTTCCTCTCACTGACCTACCTAGCTATACCTGGTTCCTCTCACTGACCTACCTAGCTATACCTGGTTCCTCTCACTGACCTACCTAGCTATACCTGGTTCCTCTCACTGACCTACCTAGCTATACCTGGTTCCTCTCACTGACCTACCTAGCTATACCTGGTTCCTCTCACTGACCTACCTAGCTATACCTGGTTCCTCTCACTGACCTACCTAGTTACCTGGTTCCTCTCACTGACCTACCTAGCTATACCTGGTTCCTCTCACTGACCTACCTAGCTATACCTGGTTCCTCTCACTGACCTACCTAGTTACCTGGTTCCTCTCACTGACCTACCTAGCTATACCTGGTTCCTCTCACTGACCTACCTAGCTATACCTGGTTCCTCTCACTGACCTACCTAGTTACCTGGTTCCTCTCACTGACCTACCTAGCTATACCTGGTTCCTCTCACTGACCTACCTAGCTATACCTGGTTCCTCTCACTGACCTACCTAGTTACCTGGTTCCTCTCACTGACCTACAAAGCTACCTGATTCTAAAGGTTCTTCAGAACAAACCTGACAGGTCTGCTCCTCAGTGGACCACATTAATAAATGTAAACCGGTGTGAGCCGGCCGGGGTGGGCAGGTTGCTAGGGCATGGAGATGAATCATCCCTTTACAGCTGTCATTATAAGTCAGGGTGAAGAGGAGAGGTGGAGACGAGGAAGAGGAGAGATGAAGGAGAGATGGAGAGGATAAGGAGGAGGAAGAGGAGAGATGAAGGAGAGATGGAGAGGACAAGGAGGAGGAAGAGGAGAGATGAAGGAGAGATGGAGAGGACAAGGAGGAGGATGGAGGAGAGATGGAGAGGACAAGGAGGAGGAAGAGGAGAGATAGAGAGGAGAGATGAAGGAGAGATGTAGAGGATAAGGAGGAGGGAGAGGAGAGATGGAGAGGAGGAAAAGGAGAGATGATGGAGAGGACAAGGAGGAGGAAGAGGAGAGATGGAGAGGACAAGGAGGAGGAAGAGGAGAGATAGAGAGGAGGAAGAGGAGAGATGAAGGAGAGATGTAGAGGATAAGGAGGAGGGAGAGGAGAGATGGAGAGGAGGAAAAGGAGAGATGATGGAGAGGACAAGGAGGAGGAAGAGGAGAGATGGAGAGGACAAGGAGGAGGAAGAGGAGAGATAGAAAGGACAAGGAGGAGGAAGAGGAGAGATAGAGAGGAGGAAGAGGAGAGATGAAGGAGAGATGGAGAGGACATGGAAGAGGAGAGATAAAGAGTAGGAAGAGTATAGATGAAGGAGAGGTGGAGAGGACAATAAGGAGGAAGAGGAGAGATAGAGAGGAAGAAGAGGAGGAAGAGAAGAGCTAGAGAGGAGGAAAAGGAGAGGAGGAAGAGGAGAGATGGGGGATAAAAACAGTCCTCTTCCCCCTCCATCTCTCCGTCTGGCAGGGGAGGGAGAGAGACGAGAAATGGAGGGAGAGAGGAGAGAAATGGAGGGGGAGGGAGAGAGGAGAGAAATGGAGGGAGAGAGGAGAGAAAGGGAGGGAGAGAGGAGAGAAATGGAGGGGGAGGGAGAGAGGAGAGAAATGGAGGGAGAGAGGAGAGAAATGGAGGGGGAGGGAGAGAGGAGAGAAATGGAGGGAGAGAGGAGAGAAATGGAGGGAGAGAGGAGAGAAAGGGAGGGAGAGAGGAGAGAAATGGAGGGGGAGGGAGAGAGGAGAGAAATGGAGGGGGAGGGAGAGAAAGGGAGGGAGAGAGGAGAGAAAGGGAGGGGGAGGGAGAGAGGAGAGAAATGGAGGGGGAGGGAGAGAGAAGAGAAAGGGAGGGAGAGAGGAGAAAAATGGAGGGGTAGGGAGAGAAAGAGAGGGGGGGGACGAGGCATAATGGTGTTAGATATAGCATGTGTTGAATAGCCTCGAGATGGCCCCCCCATCTTGAACAGAAGGTGCTTTCTCCCTGGCAGTGGTCAGATTGTATGTTGTTTTTTTAATGGCGATAGCTAGCTAGCATAAGAACCCTCCACAGTATAATGAAATATGTATGGGAGTGAACAATTCTGGTGGTCATGAATGACCACCAGACTTGGTTAATAACGAGAGTCACTCTAGAATGCGCTCTAGAATTCACACTATAATTCACTCTGGAATGCACTCTAGAATTCACACTATAATCCACTCTAGAATTCACACTATAATTCACTCTGGAATGCACACTATAATCCACTCTGGAATGCACTCTAGAATTCACACTATAATCCACTCTGGAATGCACTCTAGAATTCACACTATAATTCACTCTGGAATGCACACTATAATTCACTCTGGAATGCACTCTAGAATTCACTCTGGAATGCACTCTAGAATTCACACCTGAATCTGTTCAAACCAAAACACTATAACCAAAGAGAAGCAGTAATTTCCTGAATTAGAGGAGTGTTCAACCTTCGATATCAGAAGTGATTTGGTTCAACACAATTGTAAGGCAACCAGCTGCATTAGGATTGTGAGTTTGCTCCACATTTGGGGATATTTTATTTTTACCTTTATTTAACTAGGCAAGTCAGTTAAGAACAAATTCTTATTTTCAATGACGGCCTAGGAACAGTGGGGTTAACTGCCTGTTCAGGGGGCAGAACGACAGATTTGTCAGCTCAGGGGTTTGAACTTGCAACCTTCCGGTTACAAGTCCAACGCTCTAACCACTAGGCTACCCTGCTGCTCTGCTGAACCAACATGCATTCTCCAATTTGAATTTTAGGTTTGAGTGAACATTAAAATTCAACTTAAAAATGTATTCTTTGCCTATTTTCATAGGTTCCAAGTGAATTGCAGGTTCCACCCATGACTGTATTTGTTATCGACAGAGACATGGTTGTTGTATTCAATGGTTTTTCCAGTACTGTAGCCTTCACCACGTGAGTGCCTAAATGAATATGTTATCTTTAAAATACAGGCCACATCAAGCCTGCAAGTCATGTTATTCTGGCTTGCAAATGGATGTGTAATTCCTATTGGAATCCAGCCAGAGTGAAGACATCCAACCATTTGAATGTGTAACCACCCGCATCCTGCTTTCAGAATGACTGCCAGGGTTAAGGGAGACTGATTGTTAAGACTACCTAAATCATATCGATTGGGATCAGCCATCTCAGTCGCAGGTAAAGTCCAACAACCAATTGGATTCGTTTAGAGAAGAAAAAAAGGTTGATTTATTTATGTTTGGTTGATTCATCTTATTCTAGCCAATCACAGTACAAGGATAACACAGTCACTGAAACAAATCATTCTGGAAAAATCGACCTGCTAAAGAGGCATGCTGGGAAATATGATGATGACGATGATGATGATGATGGCTGTGGTTTTGAGCAAACGTGAATTTGTAATTGTACACAACAAGCTTTTTCAAATTCAGCTGACTTCGAGCAGCGTTTTGTTGAGGACTGTCTGGGACTGGTCTGAGTTAAGGGGCCTGATTGGACAAGCCTAATGGGAGGGATATGTAACCTGAAAACTAGCTGTTATTGGCAGAGAGGTTTGAAACTATTTTGCTATTGGTCTATTAACTAATGGTGATTTATGCTCTTCTATAACCCAGCAGAGGTAAAGTGATCTGTCCTCCTATATAACCCAGTAGAGGTAAAGTTATAGTGATCTGTCCTCCTATATAACCCAGTAGAGGTAAAGTTATAGTGATCTGTCCTCCTATATAACCCAGTAGAGGTAAAGTGATCTGTCCTCCTATATAACCCAGTAGAGGGTAAAGTGATCTGTCCTCCTATATAATCCAGTAGAGGTAAAGTTATAGTGATCTGTCCTCCTATATAACCCAGTAGAGGTAAAGTTATAGTGATCTGTCCTCCTATATAACCCAGTAGAGGTAAAGTTATAGTGATCTGTCCTCCTATATAACCCAGTAGAGGTAAAGGTATAGTGATCTGTCCTCCTATATAACCCAGTAGAGGTAAAGTGATCTGTCCTCCTATATAACCCAGTAGAGGTAAAGTTATAGTGATCTGTCCTCCTATATAATCCAGTAGAGGTAAAGTTATAGTGATCTGTCCTCCTATATAACCCAGTAGAGGTAAAGTGATCTGTCCTCCTATATAACCCAGTAGAGGTAAAGTGATCTGTCCTCCTATATAACCCAGTAGAGGTAAAGTTATCTGTCCTCCTATATAACCCAGTAGAGGTAAAGTGATCTGTCCTCCTATATAACCAGTAGAGGTAAAGTGATCTGTCCTCCTATATAATCCAGTAGAGGTAAAGTTATAGTGATCTGTCCTCCTATATAACCCAGTAGAGGTAAAGTTATAGTGATCTGTCCTCCTATATAACCCAGTAGAGGTAAAGTTATAGTGATCTGTCCTCCTATATAACCCAGTAGAGGTAAAGTTATAGTGATCTGTCCTCCTATATAATCCAGTAGAGGTAAAGTGATCTGTCCTCCTATATAACCCAGTAGAGGTAAAGTGATCTGTCCTCCTATATAACCCAGTAGAGGTAAAGTTATAGTGATCTGTCCTCCTATATAACCCAGTAGAGGTAAAGTTATAGAGATCTGTCCTCCTATATAATCCAGTAGAGGTAAAGTGATCTGTCCTCCTATATAACCCAGTAGAGGTAAAGTGATCTGTCCTCCTATATAACCCAGTAGAGGTAAAGGTATAGTGATCTGTCCTCCTATATAACCCAGTAGAGGTAAAGTGATCTGTCCTCCTATATAACCCAGTAGAGGTAAAGTGATCTGTCCTCCTATATAACCCTGTAGAGGTAAAGTTATAGTGATCTGTCCTCCTATATAACCCAGTAGAGGTAAAGTTATAGTGATCTGTCCTCCTATATAACCCAGTAGAGGTAAAGTGATCTGTCCTCCTATATAACCCAGTAGAGGTAAAGTGATCTGTCCTCCTATATAACCCAGTAGAGGTAAAGTGATCTGTCCTCCTATATAACCCAGTAGAGGTAAAGGTATAGTGATCTGTCCTCCTATATAACCCAGTAGAGGTAAAGGTATAGTGATCTGTCCTCCTATATAACCCAGTAGAGGTAAAGTTATAGGGATCTGTCCTCCTATATAACCCAGTAGAGGTAAAGTGATCTGTCCTCCTATATAACCCAGTAGAGGTATAGTGATCTGTCCTCCTATATAACCCAGTAGAGGTATAGTGATCTGTCCTCCTATATAACCCAGTAGAGGTAAAGTTATAGTGATCTGTCCTCCTATATAACCCAGTAGAGGTAAAGTTATAGTGATCTGTCCTCCTATATAACCCAGTAGAGGTAAAGTGATCTGTCCTCCTATATAACCCAGTAGAGGTAAAGTTATAGTGATCTGTCATCCTATATAACCCAGTAGAGGTAAAGTTATAGTGATCTGTCCTCCTATATAACCCAGTAGAGGTAAAGTGATCTGTCCTCCTATATAGCCAAGTAGAGGTATATTGATCTGTCCTCCTATATAACCCAGTAGAGGTAAAGTTATAGTGATCTGTCCTCCTATATAACCCGGTAGAGGTAAAAGTGATCTGTCCTCCTATATAACCCAGTAGAGGTAAAGTGATCTGTCCTCCTATATAACCCAGTAGAGGTAAAGTGATCTGTCCTCCTATATAACCCAGTAGAGGTAAAGTGATCTGTCCTCCTATATAACCCAGTAGAGGTAAAGTTATAGTGATCTGTCCTCCTATATAACCCAGTAGAGGTAAAGTTATAGTGATCTGTCCTCCTATATAACCCAGTAGAGGTAAAGGTATAGTGATCTGTCCTCCTATATAACCCAGTAGAGGTAAAGTGATCTGTCCTCCTATATAACCCAGTAGAGGTAAAGTTATAGTGATCTGTCCTCCTATATAATCCAGTAGAGGTAAAGTGATCTGTCCTCCTATATAACCCAGTAGAGGTAAAGGTATAGTGATCTGTTCTCCTATATAACCCAGTAGAGGTAAAGGTATAGTGATCTGTCCTCCTATATAACCCAGTAGAGGTAAAGTTATAGGGATCTGTCCTCCTATATAACCCAGTAGAGGTAAAGTGATCTGTCCTCCTATATAACCCAGTAGAGGTATAGTGATCTGTCCTCCTATATAACCCAGTAGAGGTATAGTGATCTGTCCTCCTATATAACCCAGTAGAGGTAAAGTTATAGTGATCTGTCCTCCTATATACCCAGTAGAGGTAAAGTGATCTGTCCTCCTATATAACCCAGTAGAGGTAAAGTTATAGTGATCTGTCATCCTATATAACCCAGTAGAGGTAAAGTTATAGTGATCTGTCCTCCTATATAACCCAGTAGAGGTAAAGTGATCTGTCCTCCTATATAGCCAAGTAGAGGTATATTGATCTGTCCTCCTATATAACCCAGTAGAGGTAAAGTTATAGTGATCTGTCCTCCTATATAACCCGGTAGAGGTAAAAGTGATCTGTCCTCCTATATAACCCAGTAGAGGTAAAGTGATCTGTCCTCCTATATAACCCAGTAGAGGTAAAGTGATCTGTCCTCCTATATAACCCAGTAGAGGTAAAGTGATCTGTCCTCCTATATAACCCAGTAGAGGTAAAGTTATAGTGATCTGTCCTCCTATATAACCCAGTAGAGGTAAAGTTATAGTGATCTGTCCTCCTATATAACCCAGTAGAGGTAAAGGTATAGTGATCTGTCCTCCTATATAACCCAGTAGAGGTAAAGTGATCTGTCCTCCTATATAACCCAGTAGAGGTAAAGTTATAGTGATCTGTCCTCCTATATAATCCAGTAGAGGTAAAGTTATAGTGATCTGTCCTCCTATATAACCCAGTAGAGGTAAAGTGATCTGTCCTCCTATATAACCCAGTAGAGGTAAAGTGATCTGTCCTCCTATATAACCCAGTAGAGGTAAAGTGATCTGTCCTCCTATATAACCCAGTAGAGGTAAAGTGATCTGTCCTCCTATATAATCCAGTAGAGGTAAAGTTATAGTGATCTGTCCTCCTATATAACCCAGTAGAGGTAAAGTTATAGTGATCTGTCCTCCTATATAACCCAGTAGAGGTAAAGTTATAGTGATCTGTCCTCCTATATAACCCAGTAGAGGGAAAGTTATAGTGATCTGTCCTCCTATATAATCCAGTAGAGGTAAAGTGATCTGTCCTCCTATATAATCCAGTAGAGGTAAAGTGATCTGTCCTCCTATATAACCCAGTAGAGGTAAAGGTATAGTGATCTGTCCTCCTATATAACCCAGTAGAGGTAAAGGTATAGTGATCTGTCCTCCTATATAACCCAGTAGAGGTAAAGTTATAGGGATCTGTCCTCCTATATAACCCAGTAGAGGTAAAGTGATCTGTCCTCCTATATAACCCAGTAGAGGTATAGTGATCTGTCCTCCTATATAACCCAGTAGAGGTATAGTGATCTGTCCTCCTATATAACCCAGTAGAGGTAAAGTTATAGTGATCTGTCCTCCTATATAACCCAGTAGAGGTAAAGTGATCTGTCCTCCTATATAACCCAGTAGAGGTAAAGTTATAGTGATCTGTCATCCTATATAACCCAGTAGAGGTAAAGTTATAGTGATCTGTCCTCCTATATAACCCAGTAGAGGTAAAGTGATCTGTCCTCCTATATAGCCAAGTAGAGGTATATTGATCTGTCCTCCTATATAACCCAGTAGAGGTAAAGTTATAGTGATCTGTCCTCCTATATAATCCAGTAGAGGTAAAGTTATAGTGATCTTTCCTCCTATATAACCCAGTAGAGGTAAAGTGATCTGTCCTCCTATATAACCCAGTAGAGGTAAAGTGATCTGTCCTCCTATATAACCCAGTAGAGGTAAAGTGATCTGTCCTCCTATATAACCCAGTAGAGGTAAAGTTATAGTGATCTGTCCTCCTATATAACCCAGTAGAGGTAAAGTTATAGTGATCTGTCCTCCTATATAACCCAGTAGAGGTAAAGGTATAGTGATCTGTCCTCCTATATAACCCAGTAGAGGTAAAGTGATCTGTCCTCCTATATAACCCAGTAGAGGTAAAGTTATAGTGATCTGTCCTCCTATATAATCCAGTAGAGGTAAAGTTATAGTGATCTTTCCTCCTATATAACCCAGTAGAGGTAAAGTGATCTGTCCTCCTATATAACCCAGTAGAGGTAAGTGATCTGTCCTCCTATATAACCCAGTAGAGGTAAAGTGATCTGTCCTCCTATATAACCCAGTAGAGGTAAAGTGATCTGTCCTCCTATATAACCCAGTAGAGGTAAAGTGATCTGTCCTCCTATATAATCCAGTAGAGGTAAAGTTATAGTGATCTGTCCTCCTATATAACCCAGTAGAGGTAAAGTTATAGTGATCTGTCCTCCTATATAACCCAGTAGAGGTAAAGTTATAGTGATCTGTCCTCCTATATAACCCAGTAGAGGGAAAGTTATAGTGATCTGTCCTCCTATATAATCCAGTAGAGGTAAAGTGATCTGTCCTCCTATATAACCCAGTAGAGGTAAAGTGATCTGTCCTCCTATATAACCCAGTAGAGGTAAAGTTTATAGTGATCTGTCCTCCTATATAACCCAGTAGAGGTAAAGTTATAGAGATCTGTCCTCCTATATAATCCAGTAGAGGTAAAGTGATCTGTCCTCCTATATAACCCAGTAGAGGTAAAGTGATCTGTCCTCCTATATAACCCAGTAGAGGTAAAGGTATAGTGATCTGTCCTCCTATATAACCCAGTAGAGGTAAAGTGATCTGTCCTCCTATATAACCCAGTAGAGGTAAAGTGATCTGTCCTCCTATATAACCCTGTAGAGGTAAAGTTATAGTGATCTGTCCTCCTATATAACCCAGTAGAGGTAAAGTTATAGTGATCTGTCCTCCTATATAACCCAGTAGAGGTAAAGTGATCTGTCCTCCTATATAACCCAGTAGAGGTAAAGTGATCTGTCCTCCTATATAACCCAGTAGAGGTAAAGTGATCTGTCCTCCTATATAACCCAGTAGAGGTAAAGTGATCTGTCCTCCTATATAACCCAGTAGAGGTAAAGGTATAGTGATCTGTCATCCTATATAACCCAGTAGAGGTAAAGGTATAGTGATCTGTCCTCCTATATAACCCAGTAGAGGTAAAGTTATAGGGATCTGTCCTCCTATATAACCCAGTAGAGGTAAAGTGATCTGTCCTCCTATATAACCCAGTAGAGGTATAGTGATCTGTCCTCCTATATAACCCAGTAGAGGTATAGTGATCTGTCCTCCTATATAACCCAGTAAAGGTAAAGTTATAGTGATCTGTCCTCCTATATAACCCAGTAGAGGTAAAGTGATCTGTCCTCCTATATAACCCAGTAGAGGTAAAGTTATAGTGATCTGTCATCCTATATAACCCAGTAGAGGTAAAGTTATAGTGATCTGTCCTCCTATATAACCCAGTAGAGGTAAAGTGATCTGTCCTCCTATATAGCCAAGTAGAGGTATATTGATCTGTCCTCCTATATAACCCAGTAGAGGTAAAGTTATAGTGATCTGTCCTCCTATATAACCCGGTAGAGGTAAAAGTGATCTGTCCTCCTATATAACCCAGTAGAGGTAAAGTGATCTGTCCTCCTATATAACCCAGTAGAGGTAAAGTGATCTGTCCTCCTATATAACCCAGTAGAGGTAAAGTGATCTGTCCTCCTATATAACCCAGTAGAGGTAAAGTTATAGTGATCTGTCCTCCTATATAACCCAGTAGAGGTAAAGTGATCTGTCCTCCTATATAACCCAGTAGAGGTAAAGTTATAGTGATCTGTCCTCCTATATAACCCAGTAGAGGTAAAGTGATCTGTCCTCCTATATAACCCAGTAGAGGTAAAGTGATCTGTCCTCCTATATAACCCAGTAGAGGTAAAGTGATCTGTCCTCCTATATAACCCAGTAGAGGTAAAGTTATAGTGATCTGTCCTCCTATATAACCCAGTAGAGGTAAAGTGATCTGTCCTCCTATATAACCCAGTAGAGGTATAGTGATCTGTCCTCCTATATAACCCAGTAGAGGTAAAGTTATAGTGATCTGTCCTCCTATATAACCCAGTAGAGGTAAAGTTATAGTGATCTGTCCTCCTATATAATCCAGTAGATGTAAAGTGATCTGTCCTCCTATATAACCCAGTAGAGGTAAGTGATCTGTTCTCCGATATAACCCAGTAGAGGTAAAGTTATAGTGATCTGTCCTCCTATATAACCCAGTAGAGGTAAAGTGATCTGTCCTCCTATATAACCCAGTAGAGGTAAAGTGATCTGTTCTCCTATATAACCCAGTAGAGGTAATGGTATAGTGATCTGTCCTCCTATATAACCCAGTAGAGGTAAAGGTATAGTGATCTGTCCTCCTATATAACCCAGTAGAGGTAAA
This sequence comes from Oncorhynchus kisutch, assembly GCF_002021735.2. Lineage (NCBI taxonomy): Eukaryota > Metazoa > Chordata > Actinopteri > Salmoniformes > Salmonidae > Oncorhynchus > Oncorhynchus kisutch. The sequence continues at coordinate 60,605 of NW_022263326.1, forward strand.
GTTATAGTGATCTGTCCTTTTATTTATCTAGGCAAGTCAGGTAAGAACAAATTCTTATTTTCAATGACGGCCTAGGAACAGTGGGTTAACTGCCTGTTCAGGGACAGAATGACAGATTTGTACCTTGTCAACTCGGGGATTTGAACTTGAACTAGTCCAACGCTCTAACCACTAGGCTACCCTGCTGTATATGAAATAGGGTGCCATGTTGGACACTACCAGAGAGAGAGAAGAGAGCGAGAGAGTGACCTGACCTATTTTTCACACGTCCATAAGGACTTCCTGTTCACTTGTTAGGGGGAGTGAAGAGGTATGTCAGATTGGGGAGGATGAGGTATAGGTTGCCAGATTGGGTATGGGAGAGGTTTGTCAGATTGTCAGGGAGAGGTATGGGTTGCCAGATTGTGTTTGGGAGAGGTATGTCCGATGGGGAGGGAGAGGTATGGGTTGCCAGATTGGGAGGGGAGAGGTATGGGTTGCCAGATTGGATGGGAGAGGTATGCATTGCCAAATAATGGCTTATGAGGGCACGCTGCCAGTTGGCATGTTGCCAGAAAAATTAGGATTCAGATGGCTGTAGTTCATAGTAGCATATCCCCACTGAGTCTGGCTGGGGCCCATACAGCACAGCCTGTCTGTGAGAGGGTTAGGAGACTAGGAGGGGCATCTGCTATCCTCTCTACTCAGCCCTCCTCTCCCTCTCTACCCAGCCCTCCTCTCTCTCTCTACCCAGCCTTCCTCTCTCTCTCTACCCAGCCCTCCTCTCTGTCTTGACCCAGCCCTCCTCTCCCTCTCTACCCAGCCTTCCTCTCTCTCTCTACCCAGCCCTCCTCTCTCTCTCTACCCAGCCCTCCTCTCTGTCTCCTACCCAGCTCTCCTCTCTCTCTACCCAGCCCTCCCCTCTCTCTCTACCCAGCCCTCCTCTCTCTCTCTACCCAGCCCTCCTCTCTCTCTCTACCCAGCCCTCCTCTCTGTCTCTACCCAGCCCTCCTCTCTGTCTCTACCCAGCCCTCCTCTCTCTCTACCCAGCCTTCCTCTCTCTCTCTACCCAGCCCTCCTCTCTCTCTCTACCCAGCCCTCCTCTCTGTCTCTACCCAGCCCTCCTCTCTCTCTACCCAGCCCTCCCCTCTCTCTCTACCCAGCCCTCCTCTCCCTCTCTACCCAGCCCTCCCCTCTCTCTCTACCCAGCCCTCCTCTCCCTCTCTACCCAGCCCTCCTCTCCCTCTCTACCCAGCCCTCCTCTCTGTCTCTACCCAGCCCTCCTCTCCCTCTCTACCCAGCCCTCCTCTCTGTCTCGACCCAGCCCTCCTCTCCCACTCTACCCAGCCCTCTTCTCTGTCTCTACCCAGCCCTCTTCTCTGTCTCTACCCAGCCCTCCTCTCCTCTCTACCCAGCCCTCCTCTCTGTCTCGACCCAGCCCTCCTCTCTGTCTCTACCCAGCCCTCCTCTCCCTCTCTACCCAGCCCTCCCTCTCCCTCTCTACCCAGCCCTCCTCTCCCTCTCTACCTAGCCCTCCTCTCTGTCTCTACCCAGCCCTCCTCTCTGTCTCTACCCAGCCCTCCTCTCCCTCTCTACCCAGCCCTCCTCTCTGTCTCGACCCAGCCCTCCTCTCCCACTCTACCCAGCCTCTTCTCTGTCTCTACCCAGCCCTCTTCTCTGTCTCTACCCAGCCCTCCTCTCCCTCTCTACCCAGCCCTCCTCTCTGTCTCGACCCAGCCCTCCTCTCCCACTCTACCCAGCCCTCTTCTCTGTCTCTACCCAGCCCTCTTCTCTGTCTCTACCCAGCCCTCCTCTCCCTCTCTACCCAGCCCTCCTCTCTGTCTCGACCCAGCCCTCCTCTATGTCTCTACCCAGCCCTCCTCTCCCTCTCTACCCAGCCCTCCTCTCCCTCTCTACCCAGCCCTCCCTAGCCCTCCTCGCCCTCTTTACCCAGCCCTCCTCTCTGTCTCTACCCAGCCTTCCTCTCCCTCTCGACCCAGCCCTCCTCTCTCTCTCTACCCAGCCCTCCTCTCTGTCTCTACCCAGCCCTCCTCTCTCTCTACCCAGCCCTCCCCTCTCTCTCTACCCAGCCCTCCTCTCCCTCTCTCCCAGCCCTCCCTCTCTCTCTACCCAGCCCTCCTCTCCTCTCTACCCAGCCCTCCTCTCCCCTCTCTACCCAGCCCTCCTCTCTGTCTCTACCCAGCCCTCCTCTCTCCTCTCTACCCAGCCCTCCTCTCTGTCTCGACCCGCCCTCCTCTCCCACTCTACCCAGCCCTCTTCTCTGTCCTCTACCCAGCCCTCTTCTCTGTCTCTACCCAGCCCTCCTCTCCCTCTCTACTACCCCGCCTCCTCTCCCTCTCTACCCAGCCCTCCTCTCTGTCTCGACCCAGCCCTCCTCTCTGTCTCTACCCAGCCCTCCTCTCCCTCTCTACACCCCCCCTCCTCTCCCTCTCCTACCCAGCCCTCCTCTTCCCTCTCTACCTAGCCCTCCTTTTTTCTCCTGTCCTCTACCCCACAGCCCTCCTCTCTGTCTCTACCCAGCCCTCCTCTCCCTCTCTACCC
>NW_022263327.1:0-63117 GCF_002021735.2 Oncorhynchus kisutch
TGTGTACTCAATATGTCTAATAGATATTCATCTGTAACCCCAGTTACCCAGTCTACCACTGTACTCAATATGTCTAATAGATTCATCTGTAACCCCAGTTACCCAGGCTACACTGTACTCTATGTCTAATAGATATTCATCTGTACCCCAGTTACCCAGTCTACCACTGTACTCAATATGTCTAATAGATATTCATCTGTTACCCAGTTACCGCTGTACTCAATATGTCTAATAGATATTCATCTGTAACCCAGTTACCCAGGCTACCACTGTACTCAATATGTCTAATAGATATTCATCTGTAACCCCAGTTACCCAGTCTACCTCTGTAATCAATATGTCTAATAGATATTCATCTGTTACCCCAGTTACCCAGGCTACCACTGTACTCAATGTCTAATAGATATTCATCTACTACCATCAGTTACCCAGTCTACCGCTGTACTCAATATGTCTAATAGATATTCATCTGTACCCCAGTTACCCAGTCTACCACTGTACTCAATATGTCTAATAGATATTCATCTGTAACCCAGTTACCCAGTCTACCACTGTACTCAATATGTCTAATAGATATTCATCTGTAACCCCAGGTTACCCAGTCTACCGATGGTACTCAAGATGTCTAATAGATATTCATCTACTACCATCTGTAAACCCAGTACCCCAGTCTACCACTGTACTCAATATGTCTAATAGATATTCATCTGTAAACCCCAGTTACCCAGTCTACCCCTTGTACTCATATGTTCTAATACGATATTCATCTGTTACCCCAGTTACCCAGGCTACCACTGTACTCATATGTCTAATAGATATTAATCCTGTTACCCAGTCTACCACTGTACTCAATATGTCTAATAGATATTCATCGGTAACCCCAGTTTACCCAGTCTACCACTGTACTCAATATGTCTAACAAGAGATTCATCTGTTACCCAGTCTACCGCTGTACTCAATATGTCTAATAGATATTCCTCTGTAACCCCAGTTTACCCCAGTCTACCACTGTACTCAATATGTCTATAGATATTCATCTGTAACCCCAGTTACACAGGCTACCCTGTACTCAATATGCCTAATAGATATTCATCTACTACCATCTGTAAACCAGTTACCCAGTCTACCACTGTACTCAATATGGTCTAATAGATATTCATCTACTACCATCTGTAAACCCAGTTACCCAGTCTTACCACTGTACTCAATATGTCTAATAGATATTCATCTACTACCATCTGTAACCCAGTTACCCAGTCTACCACTGTACTCTATGTCTAATAGATATTCATCTACTACCATCTGTAAACCAGTTACCCAGTCTACCACTGTACTCAATATGTCTAATAGATATTCATCTGTAACCCCAGTTACCCAGTCTACCACTGTACTCAATATGCCTAATAGATATTCATCTACTACCATCTGTAAACCCAGTCACCCCAGTCTACCACTGTACTCAATATGCCTAATAGATATTCATCTACTACCATCTGTAACCCCAGTTACCCAGGCTACCACTGTACTCAATATGCCTAATAGATATTCATCTACTACCATCTGTAAACCCAGTCACCCAGTCTACCACTGTACTCAATATGCCTAATAGATATTCATCTACTACCATCTGTAAACCCAGTTCATCTGTAACCCCAGTTACCAGTCTACCACTGTACTCAATATGTCTAATAGATATTCATCTGTTACCCAGTACCCAGGCTACCACTGTACTCAATGTCTAATAGATATTCATCTACTACCATCAGTTACCCAGTCTACCGCTGTACTCAATATGTCTAATAGATATTCATCTGTAACCCCAGTTACCCAGTCTACCACTGTACTCAATATGTCTAATAGATATTCATCTGTAACCCCAGTTACCCAGGCTACCACTGTACTCTGTCTAATAGATATTCATCTGTAACCCCAGTTACCCAGTCTACCTCTGTACTCAATATGTCTAATAGATATTCATCTGTTACCCAGTCTACCGCTGTACTCTAATAGATATTCATCTGTAACCCCAGTTACCAGTCTACCTCTGTACTCAATATGTCTAATAGATATTCATCTGTTACCAGTCTACCGCTGTACTCAATATGTCTAATAGATATTCATCTGTAACCCCAGTTACCCAGGCTACCACTGTACTCAATATGTCTAATAGATATTCATCTGTAACCCCAGTTACCCAGTCTACCTCTGTAATCAATATGTCTAATAGATATTCATGTACTACCATCTGTCTGGAAATGCCTATCTAATAAAAATGGAATGTGTATTGTGCATACCTTACCTCAGCATACCTCACCTCATCAACCACCTCTCTCCCTGTCCAGGTACCAGTGTTTTAAGTCAGCCTGGATGTTCCAGGTGCTCCACTCAGGCTTCAGGTTCCCTAAGGACTACCCCAGCCTGAAGACTGCTCAGCTGGTCTATGACAAGGAGGTGCAGTGGACCCTGGGAGCCATCCTGTTTAAGACACGCTTCCTGCCTCTCAGGTCAGTAGGCACTTCTTGTGTGCCTGTCTGTCTGTGTCTGTCTGTTATTAATCCATCTCTCTCTCTCCTCTCTAACAGGGACCTCCAGGCAGAGTCATTTAAACAGGGCCACTCCAACTGGCTGCGTTCCTCCTTCGTCTACAACCACTACCTGTTTTTTGCCTGTATCCTGGTGGTCCTGCTGGCCATTCTACTGTACATCCTCCGCCTCCGCAGGATCCACCAGCGAGAACAGAGGCAGGCAGAGGCCCTGGACCTGCTCTGGGTGGAGGAGGGGGAGGCTCTTCTGGCCTGATCCAGGATCAGTTTAGACTCTGAATCTTTCTTGACCTGAGGCCTTGGGTGTGGGGGGGTTACTGATCTAGGATGAGTCGAGATGCTCTCAGTAACTGGTGTTCATAGCCTGGTATGCACAGCTCTAGGATCAACCTTTCACCCTCTGAGTTGTAAGCTTGACTGGTGCTCTATTTGTTAAGAGGCACTGATCTAGGATCAGATTATCAACCCGCAAATCATGACCTTGACTGGGACCAACGCCCTGTTGGGACAATGATCTAGGACCAGCTTAGTCACGCTGAATCATAACGTTGACTATTGGCTAGAAATGCAATAGCAACGTCATCCTACAACAGGTTTTAATTATGGGGGTGCTGGACACTCCCGTTTCTTTAACAGATATCAACGTTGACCTGGCCGTGAGCACCCTCGTAAAATAAAATATCAACCAAGGTCCAAATCACTATTTATAGTAACCTCTGACCTAGAGTGTTGATGTAAACATAAGTAGGAGGGGCCATGGAACCGGAACCTTCAAAAGGGGGAGGAGAATTGCAGGATGTGGGTGAAACCTCATGAAGGGAGAACTAGATCGTTAAAACAACGAAACAGGAGAATCCCAACAGGTGAACGACTGAGGACCGAGCCATTCTATTTCTATTGGAGATAATTCACTGTTGCAGAGGGACATTTTGTGTGAAGGAAGGTGAAGCTTGACGTTTGAGGCTGAAGTTGCCCTTAACCACAGATCTAGAATCAAGTAACCTACTCCTAATCCTAACCTTAACCATGAGGGGGATGCAAATAAAATCTGACCCTGTATCTGTGGTTAGTGGTAACTTCTAGCTACTTTTTGATGAAAAGGGTGGCTCTATGATTGTCTGTTTTGGACAGTATTGTAACCATGATAGTTAGTCTATCTGACCAGTATACTTCCTGTAAATCTCACAAACAGGAAGTGCATTAATTCCTTAATAATCCCACTGTGGGAATGCTTTTGTATTGAAAAGCTACAATGAGGAATCAAACATGGGGTGGCAGGTAGCCTAGTGGTTAGAGCTTTGGGCCAGTAACCAGCAGGTAGCCTAGTGGTTAGAGCTTTGGGCCAGTAACCGAAAGGTTGCTTGATCGAATCCCCGAGCTGACAAGGTAAAAATCTGTCGTTCTGCCCCTGAACAAGCAGTTAACTCACGCCGAAAGACGTGGATTTAGATTATGGCAGCCCCCCATACCCCTCAGATTCAGAGGGGTTGGGTTAAATGTGGAAGACATTTCAGTTGAATGCATTCGGTTGTACAACTGACTAGGTTTCCCCCTTTCCCTTCTCAAACAATTTATTACAGCGGTTCATTGAATGTCCTTAACGTTTTTAACTCTTTGTTTTGGTGCTGGGAACAGATTGTTCTGAGCCAGTTATGTTGATGACAAGCTAGGAGTGAAACGGGTTGTCAGTGTTTAATGGATTGTAGTTGATGCCTTCTGATTGCATTGTGTTGAACTGTGGTACACACGCGCACACACACACACACACACACACACACACACACACACACCTGAACTCCAAGTTGTGTGTTACGATGGGTCTATGTCAGACTGTCAATGTTAGTTACCACCAGCTCCTCACCTGCCCTGTACTGTAAATATCCAATCAGACATCACTATCGGTCTGCTCTACTACTCTTGATAATGTTGGGAGGTATTGCTGCTGTTAAATGAGATGCATTGAATTGCTAATCAAAGGAGCTATCTTGTTATTTTGAGGCTGTATAATTTGAGTCGTCACAATGCAAGTGGAAGTGTAGCGTCAGTGATTTTAATGTCAATTCATCACACTTCCTTTTGGCTTTGGACTCTTTCTCTGGCTGAAACCTTCAGTGCAGCATTTGAATGGGGTCTTATACCTTCCCTCGGTTTGACCCGTTTGTTTTGTTAAAATGTACAAGAGGAAGGGGCCTCTAATTGTTGCAGCTCTATTTTGACTCTTCCTAAAGAAGGACCAATGATCAACTGGACCAAGTTTGTGTTCCAAATGGCACCCTATTCCCTATATAGTGCACTACGTTAGTGGGGCCCTATTCCCTATATAGTGCACTACTTTAGAGCAGGTCCCATAGGGCTTGGGTTAAAAGTATTGCACAATGTAGTAAATAGGGTGCCATTTGGGACATAATCCTAACTGTCTTGTCGGTCTCTTATTGAGGAAAAATAACTACATGGATGTGAGAAACAAACATCTGTTTTAAATAAATCAATGTTTTAAAACATGTTGTTTCTCTTTGGGTACTTTCTCTTGGTACATGTTTAGGGTCGCATTCATTAGTGCACATGGTAGCAAAAATGTTTTGCAATGGAAAACCAAGTTCTTATTGAACAAGTTCAGGTACTCCCGGTTTCATTCCATTTCTTCTGTTTGGTGCCTAGTGTATATGACTGAGCTGGTTTAGCAGGTCTTGGTAACGTGTGTCAATGTGCCCTGACATGAACCGAGTTTGGCAGCTGGCACTTTCCAGGGCATTCTGGGTGTTTATATCATCCAGGTACGAGAGACGGGTGCAGGTCAATGTGCCAACGGACCAAGGCTGACTCTCCCCATTTGACTTTCTTCAGGGATGGAATTATCCACAATAAAACTCTTGTTTGGCTTTCTGTTTGCTAACAATGTAGGAAAGGAAACAAGGAAAGGAAACAAGGTGGAAGCTTTGGCCACTGTCCAAACAAATTCTTCTCTCGGGGAAACAAAAAGAGCACCCTTACCAACCTGTTGTTTTCTTAAAAATATACTTTAATACAACAGCTGCATATAAATATTAAAATATACATTATAATGGTGTACAGTACACTCACACAAAACAAAAAACAAAAATTAGGCTTCTATTTGTACGGCACTTTACTTTCTTTTCTTGCTGCTTTTTAATGTTTAAAAAAGTTATTCCATTCTGTATTTTGCCAAGCGTTTATTGTACTATTGTGATTATTGTAGGTTATTGAAAACAGAGAGGGGGGGGGGGTTAGAGGAGTTGTGAAAGGATATGGGGGGTGCTGTACATGACATGATGACACTGTGTTCTGGAATGTATCCTGTTTGTAGTCCAGAAGAAATTTTTGCAGTTCCAAAAGAATTCCTCGTGTCCATTCCTCTTCTTACTTCGCTCTGTTAGAAAATCATTGGTTTGGGTATCATTTGTCTTCCTCTGTGTGTCTGACAGTCCTGATGGGGTTTAGGGTAAAAAAAAGAGTCTCCGAGCTCTCCGTCTCTCCTGTCTCGGGGCGTCACGTCATCTTTGAAACAGGAGAGGGCCTCCAGTCTCTGGGAGGACAATGTGGGAGTCTGTAGTGTGTGTGTGAGAGAAAGTCTTCAGTTCAGGACCAGTCACTGAGGGGTCACTGTAGTCCCACCAGGGTCATCTTACATCCGAGCCCATTCAGGCTTTAAACAAAGCACACACAAGCCTTCTTCAGCTCTCTCTCTCACACACACACACACACACACACACACACACACACACACACACAGATTGAGCTAAGGTGGAATTCACCTCAGTTTCATCCATTTCAGACAGTGAATGGAGAGAATCATGTTCTCCACCTACAGAAGACCAACTAGAACACGAGGTAATGCTCCATTCTTCCTGGTATGAACATGGAAAAAGTAGCAAGAACACTTTGTATTGTTGTCAACCTCGTTATAACATACTACAGTATAGGCCTAGACATTTGGCAGAAAAATGCATCCTACAAATGTGTAATACAGTGCTCACACTTGTTGAACCGTTTGTCAGTTCAAACTGGATTCAGCCCTTGTTGTCGATTTGCTCAAAGGCATTCTAGAACTGGGTTTCTAAAGGCAGTATTATCAGGAAGGATCCGTCTCTGGGATCGGCTAGCTCTCCCTGTTGGTATGTCAGAGCCCACTCGTTTAGTTTCCCTTTAGTGTGAGGCTGTGTTAGACCAGGGAGCTGGGTAAATGGCTGGTCTGAAATGGCACCCTATTCCCTATAGGGGACTACTTTTGACCAGCGCCCTACAACCTGAGTCCTATGGGCCCTGGTGAAAAAGTAGTGCACTATATCTTGAACAGGGAGTCAGTTCGGATGCACCCAATCTGTGACCCCCCCCCCCCCCCCTTATGCCAGGTGGCAAATCGGGCTGAAGGTGGAGATCTGACTTGACTACATTCCCCTGGCACCCCCCTTCTATTCAAGGTAAAACATAAACAGTGTTCTGAGAAGCAGAGTGAGTGGGAGGAATGCTAGCAGAGTGTAGAGAGAGTCCTTGCCAAGACTTCGCCACCACTCCCGCTCCATCAAAGTTAACCCAAAACACAACCCATGAAACGGTACATGAACAGGAAGCGGGAAAAACACATCCAGTTAGTGTAGGTCTAAGTGGGAGGGAAAACAACGAATCCAGTTAATGTAGGTCTAAGTGGGAGGGAAAACAACAACAGTTTGTGAGTTTGTTAGTTATTTCTACAGTTGTTGTTGTTGTTGCAGAAAGCAGCAGGAGGGCAGTGCTAGTGCTCCTGCCAGAGAAGAGATCGTGTGACTGTTCTGGCACGGTGTGTGTGTGTGTGTGTGTGTGTGGAGAAGAGAAGCCTCCCAGAGAGAGAAATATATAACCACAGTACAGTAACACTCACTCTCCACCATTTTACCAACACAGAGCGAGGCAATCAACCAAGGCTTGCATTCCAATTTCAATACTAACCAGCTCGAAAGACATGATAGAAATGACTTTATCAGGACCAGATTACAACCAGTTCTGGTAATAAACTAGTTGTAATTATTACTTCAACCAGCTTTTGCCCACTGGGTACACAACACTATCTGCCCACTACATTGCTCCATAATACATAGTATGGACATTTGGAACACAGAGGTTCGAACTTTGAGTCGAATTTTCACTTAGTCATGTATTGAAATGAATGGGAAAATGTCACTTACACGGAAGTTACTATTCATCCCTAAAAGAGATGATGATTATCATACTAGCCACTGTGAGCTTAAATCACAACGTGTGTTTGTGAGTTCATCATGATACACATTATGAGTAACGTTAAAAAAAACATTCAGAGACCATTGTGTTGTTTTGGGCGATTTGAAAGAGGCCTGTCCCCTAGTAAAAGGTGCCTCAACGTAATGTCAGACCTGACTGTCCATTTGGTCGTCCTCTCCAGTGTCTCTTCTGTTAATCCAGCCACCATCTGTCTTTGGCATCGTGTTCCCTCATAGTGCTCCGGGCTGCATTCAGGACTACCAAAGTTACACAGAAACGTTCCAGATTGAAGCCCGATAGGAGTTTTTCCCGTTTTTGTACTGTGTAATAACCATCCTGTGTCCTCTTGCTCTGTTTTAAACTTTAAAAAATGCTGCATTCCTTCATTCCTCTCCTCCTTGAAAATCATATTGTTGATAATGTCAAGGAAGAGAAGGATGTTTTTAAAAAGTATTGAAACAGGACATTGGTGTTTCTATGCATCTTCACACCTCAGTTTGAGGACCATCACCACAGCAGCAGCCGGTGCACCTGAGTGCCAAATAGTTGAAGGTAAATGACCCTTTAGCCCGCTGGTGGGGCGTTCTAAAGGATGGAATTTCCATAGGTGAGAATGGAACATTTGGCTCTGGAACGCAGCCCGGGTTTCTCAAGCTTGGTTCTCTTTGAAAAAACAGAACAGTATTGCTTAACATCGCCATGGTGATCTGTCACTCCCACCTCTGAAATTGTCCTGCCGTGAATGTATTTATTTCCAACAATTACATCGTTGGGGGGAAACCCACAGACATCAATTCAATGTTTATTCCACGTTGGGTCAACATAAATTCATTGAAATGAAGTGGAAACAACGTTGATTCAACCAATCTGTGCCCAGTAGGTATGTTCATTGCTAGGTTGTTTTGTTCAGGCATACTGTACTGTAGGTTATGTGACTCAGATCTAGTAGGCACTTCAAACATAACATTTAGCCTTTCAACGTTAAAGGCCCAGTGCAGACAAAATTTAGATTTCCTGTGTTTTATATATATATTTCCACTGAACGGCAAGAGATACCGGAGCGCCAAGTCTAGGTCCAAAAGGCTCCTTAACAAGCCATAAGACTGCTGAACAAAGTATTTCACAGTAAGGTCTACACCTGTTGTATTCGGCGCATGTGACAAATAACACTTGATTTGGTTAATATGTTGAAATTGTGAAAATTATGATAATGCACTTTTATTGTAAGTGCTTTGAAAAGACAGGCTGAAATTTCAGGCGGTTTTGGTGAGATGGAGTATTGGCCAGCCTGGTGACATCGGAAAATTACTTAATAGACCAATGAGAAAGAGTTCCAAACCTCTCTGCCAATAACAGCTAGTTTTCAGTTTCCCCTCCACACTCAGACCACTCCCAAACAGTCTGTCAAAATTCTTGCTTGAGAAATTGCTCTTTGCTAAGAAGCTATTTTTGTTTGTTTTGTTTCATTTTGACCATTTTAACTGGAAACAATCACAGTCAGGTACTTAATTTTCACCCAGAAATGATTTGATATTAAGATAAAATGGCTGCATTGGACCTTTAACACAACATTGCTCTTTCAAGGTTAACACAACATTGCTCTTTCAAGGTTACCACAACATTGCTCTTTCAAGGTTAACACAACATTGCCCTTTCTAGGTTAACACAACATTGCCCATTCTAGGTTACCACAACATTGCCCTTTCTAGGTTACCACAACATTGCCCTTTCTAGGTTACCACAACATTGCTCTTTCAAGGTTACCACAACATTGCCCTTTTAACATTAGCAGAATGTTCTGCCACGTTGTTGCTCAGGTGAGAAGTTACATTTCACCAAAGCACTGTATATTATAGCATACTGAACCAGAAACCATATTCACCATTTACAGACCCAGACAACAACAGTCTCTGTTGCTGAAAACCATGACCAAATACAACAAATAGGCTGTCAATCAATAAACATGATTAAAAAAAGGTGCAGATACATGACTCTTTAGAAGGTGTTTGGTTGTACCCACCGCAGTGCAAATAGGTTTTGTGACTGGCGTGACCAACGACACTCTCTGGCCTTAAAAACACAATGTTCTCTGGTCTGCATCACGTCGGACTTCTGCTACAACACCACCTTTGGCTTGGCCAACAAAGGCAGCACCATAGAGTTAGAAAGAGGGCTGTAAAAAAAAAAGAGAGGCCCTCTTTCTAACTCTATGGGCAGAACAGACTCTCTAGTCGCTAAAAGACCATCCCCACTTTGTGGGAGCATGGCTTTGTGAGTAAACAAAACAACAAAACACAAACAACTTTAACGACAAATTTAACAAAAACGCTCCACCACAATAGCTGTTGACTCTTGTTGCCTTTAAGAAAGGAAGGTGCACTACAGGTTCACATTAGGAGTCAGACGAAGCAGAAGGCGTGGAGGACAGACGCATCCCTTTGTGTTTTCTGTTTATATCGAACACAAACACCCAGACAGCGTTATGCTGTAGCACTGAAGGCAGACCTATAGGAGCTTTCAGTCACTTCCATAGAGATGGGAAAGAGAGAACACCTAACTTTATGGGAAGTGCGCCCTCTATTCATCTCTATGGGCATGTCCTGTATATGCTAGCCTTACCCAACACTCCTCTCAGATTTAAATGTTAACAGTGATTTAATGAGTGTCTGATTGATGTATCAAATCAACCTTTTTTTGGCAATAATACAGGTAGCAAAAGGCGTCCTTTTCATAAAGGATGTGTGAGGGTAAACATTAAAACGATCAACGTTTTTTACATGAATCAATTCAACTTCATCTTCAGATTGATGATACAATGATTGGGTAACGGCAGTAGTAGGAGGGAGAGGTTTGGGTAACGGCAGTAGTAGGAGGGAGAGGTTTGGGTAACGGCAGTAGTAGGAGTGAGAGGGTTGGGTAACAGCCGATCACTTCAGCTTTCATTTCAGTTCTTTGAAATGTCAGCTGTTCGTGTCATCTTTGGTCGGTTGGATTTAATTGCTTCTTTTTTTAAAGTAAATTTTTCTTTCTTCTAATTGTGACGAAAGCTCCGCAAGTCTTAGCTGCTACAGTTGCTTTGATGTTTGGTGTGATCACAGTTCATCCTCTGTTCTCTGGTCGTTCTGAGAGAAGGAACTTGCATTTTCAGGGTCATGTTCATTAGGGCACCTAACAAAACGTTTTAAGATGTTTTGCAATGGAAAAAAACAAACATTTGCGTTTCTTATTGGAGAAGTCCAGGTAATATTCCCTGTTTCAGTCATTTTTGTTACGTTTGGTGCCTGATGAACAGGACCCAGGTATTTCTCAAAGGGGAATAGACAGGATACAGCTACGAATCAAAGTGCTCATTTATGCCTTCTGTGGCAAGCACCAATTATGTCGCTCGCTGGTCAAAAGAGGCTCATCCCACTGATCTTTACTAGCAGGGTTGATTCCAGGAGGGTGTAACCAAGCCTGCTAAACGTTGCAGATAGCAATGTTGTGAATAGAGAAGACATTACTCCTTACTCTAGATGTCAGAGATGCACATCTGTTCCATACAGTCTATTTCTTTCTGAGCCTTCCAAGGAACGTTGTGGCCTACTGAACATGACCACCCCCACCCCCCTTCCCTCCCACTTCTCTTTTTACCCTACCCTCATACCAACCCCCTGCCAACTTCTCTATCATCTACAAACAGTGCAATGTCTATTCATATAGGCACAATGGGATACCAATACAGTTTACTGAAGAAGGGAGAGATTAAACCAACCACACACATTCATACTACACACACATTCAGCCACAGATCAGCTGACTCACACACATGGTCAGCAGCTAGCCAGTGTTGGTGATTAGCTGAAGGTAAGGAGTTACAGAGCGCTACTGAAGAGACAGAAGGAAACAGAGCTGAAACAGAGGAGGATTGAACTCAAACCTCAGTCTCCCCCACCTCTTCCCTCTCTTTCTCCATCCACCTATTCTCCAGGTGACAGAGTGTAGTGGGGGACGGTAGGAGTGGGTGGCTGTGTCCGAGGGGTGTCGCAGGGGAGCTGGTGGTGTTGGCCAGTCCATTAGGCAGCTGTCTCCTCTCCTGGTCCAGGGTGGGGCAGGGTTGATAGGGGGTACATTAGGCAGCTGACCACTCTCCCGATCCAGGGGGGGCAGGGGTGATATGGGGGGGGGGGTACATTAGGCAGCTGTCCCCTCTCCCGGTCCAGGGGGGGGGTCAGGGGTGATAACATTAGACAGCTGTCCCCTCTCCCGGTGCAGGGGGGGTCTGTGTGTCTTTGCCTTTGGCCCCAGCCTTGGTCAGCCCCCCTCCACTCACCTCCAGGATCCTCTGGACAAACTCTTTGGTCCGTCCAGCCACTAGAGGACCTGAGAACACACAGATGTTGAGGTTAGAATAGAGATACGTCTTTTCCCCCTGTTGAACTCTGTGTCTTTACGCTTCTAATCTGTGTCTTCCTCTCTCCCTTCCTTCCTTCCTTCCTTTCCCTCTGTCCATCTTCCTCTCTCACTTCCTTTCCCTCTGTCCCCCCTCCATCTTCCTCTCCCTCCGTCCCCTCCCTCCATCTTCCTCTCCCTCCGTCCCCTCCCTCCATCTACCTCTCCCTTCCTTCCTTCCTTTCCCTCTGTCCCCCCCTCCATCTTCCTCTCTCCCTTCCTTTCCCTCTGTCCCCCCTCCATCTTCCTCTCCCTCCATCTACCTCTCCCTTCCTTTCCCTCCATCTACCTCTCCCTTCCTTTCCCTCCATCTACCTCTCCCTTCCTTTCCCTCTGTCCCCCCTCCATCTTCCTCTCCCTCCATCTACCTCTCCCTTCCTTTCCCTCCATCTACCTCTCCCTTCCTTTCCCTCCATCTACCTCTCCCTTCCTTTCCCTCCATCTACCCCTCCCTTCCTTTCCCTCCATCTACCCCTCTCCCTTCCTTTCCCTCCATCTTCCTCTCTCCCTTCCTTTCCCTCCATCTTCCTCTCTCCCTTCCTTTCCCTCCGTCCCCCCCTCCATCTACCTCTCCCTTCCTTTCCCTCCGTCCCCTCCCTCCATCTTCCTCTTTCCCTCCATCTAAATCAAAATATATTTTATATTTGAAATTCTTTAAATAGCCTGCTTTTGCCTTGATGCCAGCTTTGTGCACTCTTGAAATTCTCTCAACCAGCTTCATGAGGTAGTCACCAGGAATACATTTCAAATAACAGGTGTACCTTCTTAAAATATAATTTGTGGAATTTCTTTCCTTCTTAATGCATTTGAGCCAATCAGTTGTGTTGTGACATGGTAGAGGGTATACAGAAGATTTACCCTATTTGGTAAAATATCCATATTATTATTATGAATATGGCAAGAACAGCTCAAATAAGCAAAGAGAAACAACAGTCCATCATTACATTAAGACATGAAGGTCAGTCAATATGGAAAATGTCAAGAACTTTGAAAGTGCAGTCGCAAAAACCATCAAGTGCTAAGATGACACTGGCCCTCATGAGGACTGCCACAGGAAAGGAAGACCCAGAGTTACCTCTGCTGCAGTGGATAAGCTCATTAGAGTTACCAGCCTCAGAAATTGCAGCCCAAATAAATGATTTACAAAGTTCAAGTAACAGACACATCTCAACATCAATTGTTCAGAGGAGACTGTGTGAATCAGGCCTTCATGGTCGAATTGCTGCAAAGAAACCACTACTAAAGGACACCAATAATATGAAGAGACTTGCTTGGGCCAAGAAACATGAGCAATGGACATTAGACCGGTGGAAATCTGTCCTTTGGTCTGGAGTCTAAATTTGAGATTTTTGGTTCCAACCGCCGTGTCTTTGTGGGATGCGGTGTGGGTGAATGGATGATCTCCCCATGTGTATTTCCCACCGTAAAGCATGGAGGAGGTGGTGTTATGGTGTGGGGGTGCTTTGCTGGTGACACGGTCTGTGATTTATGTAGAATTCAAGGCGAACTTAACCAGCATGGCTACCACAGCATTCTGCAGCGATACGCCATCCCATCTGGTTTGGGTTTAGAGGGACTATCATTTGTTTTTCAACAGGACAATGACCCAACACACCTCCAGGCTGTGTAATGGCTATTTTACCAAGAAGGAGAGTGATAACCCCGGCCTCCACAATCCCCCGACCTCAACCAAATTGAGGTGGTTTGGGACGAGTCGGACCACAGAGTGAAAGAAAAGTAGCCAACAAGTGCTCAGCATATGTGGGAACTCCAGGTGAAGCTGGTTGAGAGAATGCCAAGAGTGTGCAAAGCTGTCATCATCCCCTCCCTCCCTCACCACTGGACTCTTTCAGTATGTCCTCCAGTCTCTGGGTCATCCCTCGTTCATCTTTGTCCACCTCCTCTCCGCTGCGCTCCACCCTCTGACCAATCACGTCCTTGATCCTCAGCAACGCCCCCAAAAGGTTCTCTATACACACACACACACACACAAACAAACACAAAATCTGTTGAAGTAGCTGTATACTATTCAGTTCATAGTTTAATGAAATCAATGTGCTCTATTTGAATGGGCTTCAGTTGGCAGGTAGTTAGAAGATGGATAATGCAGCATGATGTACTACAGTTCCCATAATGCTCTCTGTCTCCTTAATACAGATAATAATCTCCCTGTAGGGGACACAGCCCTCCCCTCCTCTCACACACATCCTTCGCTCCAGATTTCCTTCTATTGCCTCCAAAGGACAGGCTCTCTGGGAGACACTAAACACACGGACGGACACACACACCACACACACCACACAACTTTGTAGAGTAATGGAGGTCAGGCTGTCCAGAGTTGGCAGGTGTCCCAGCTCCAGTCATTTTGAAGTGAACTCCCCAGTCTACTGCTTATACACATGGAAACATGAGGCTTGTACACACATATAAAACGAGAGAAAGGGAGGAAGAGAGAGGGGAGTGTGTGTGTTTATGGGGTGGTGGGGGGTGAGAGAGAGAGCAAGGGAGAGAGTGAGGAAATGAAGAGAGGGAGCAAATGAGGTGAAACTCCTGCCTAGGCTCCAGCTCCTAGACCTCTGTTAGTGACGGATGGAGGGAAGGAAGGGGACTAAGGCCAAATCACAAGCCCCCGCCCGTTCAGGCAGCGGAATGTTGGCCCGCCTTCTGGAATGTTTGGAATTCCATCAACAAAAGGGCTGTTGGGAAGATTCCAACAGGTTAACCCGGGGTTGCCAGGTTAGACTGGGGAAGCGGAGGGGAGATTTGACTGGGGAGAGGATGGAGAGCAGAGGGAGATTGTCAGGTTTGGATGGGACTGGGTAGGGGAGGGAGGTGGGGAAGTTGCCGGGTTTGGGCAGAGGAAAGGGGAGAAGAGGTTTGGATTGGGGGAGGGTAGGGTTGCTAGGTTTATCTGGAGAGGGAAAGGAGGGTTAGGACCAACTAGGGAAAGAGGGAGGGAGGGTTACACTTCAGCTCTGCTATAGGCGTTGTGCTGTGTTGCATTCCCATCAGCGTCACTTCAATGTGACGTTCTACCTGATACACAGAGCGGGTTGTTTTACAGAGGAGAGGAGCAGCAGGGGGGCAGCGTCTTTGTTCTCTGTTCCCCTACTGCTGTACCATAGAAACCATTATGCAGATGTACAATACAGAGATGTAGGATCTTCATTTGATCCGTCTTCTGTTGCTGAGAATTGTCCTGCACAGCAGGAAATGAAAACTTGCAGTGTAGTCGAGGTTTACAAAGGCTTCTAAAGTTTGTAATTTCCACTTTAAAATGTCAGACTTATTTTGCCCTCATGTAAAATGTATCAACCCCTACAAGAAATTATAATCCACATAAATAATTCAGATTCCCTGTTGTTGCAGGATTATTTTCACTGTAGCAAACTCAAAATTAAGATCCTACATCTGTAGCTTCCCAATGGGCACACCACGTCATTTCAACGTGGAAATGTGGGTAATATTTGGTGTCTAGAAAACTGTAGGATATTACACCCTTATTTATCATTACCGCATGTCAAATGCATGAGAAATGAGCAAATGGACTTGAAAACGGGTGGTATAGCCTACGCTCCAAAACGCCATGTGGGTCGACGAGAACACCCGCGGACAGCAGTGGACGCATTCATTCTGTCTTTACACTTCTTGGTGCTTCGTGTAACAGACGTCTCTTTCCATTCTCCGCTGCTGGGAGGTAATAGGTTGTGAGTGGATGAGAACAGACAGCCTAGTAAAGGAGACCTTGGAAGGGATTGTTTTACGAACTCTTGCACACATAGGAGGTCCCGTACTGGGAAGAAATGGATTCTACCTTCACCCCTGGTTCAGATGTTGTTCAATCAGATTTCAAACTTCATCTTCCCACTCAAAAAGACAGCCAGAAGTAGTGGAAATCCCAGTGTTATCACTATGCTTTCAACCAGCCGCCTAAAAGACAAATCTCAGTGTTATCACTATGCTTTCAACCAACCGCCTAAAAGACAAATCCCAGTGTTATCACTATGCTTTCAACCAACCTCCTAAAAGACAAATCCCAGTGTTATCACTATGCTTTCAACCAACCTCCTAAAAGACAAATCCCAGTGTTATCACTATGCTTTCAACCAACCGCCTAAAAGACAAATCCCAGTGTTATCACTATGCTTTCAACCAACCGCCTAAAAGACAAATCCCAGTGTTATCACTATGCTTTCAACCAGCCGCCTAAAAGACAAATCCCAGTGTTATCACTATGCTTTCAACCAGCCGCCTAAAAGACAAATCCCAGTGTTATCACTATGCTTTCAACCAACCGCCTAAAAGACAAATCCCAGTGTTATCACTATGCTTTCAACCAACCGCCTAAAAGACAAATCCCAGTGTCATCACTATGCTTTCAACCAACCGCCTAAAAGACAAATCCCAGTGTTATCACTATGCTTTCAACCAACCGCCTAAAAGACAAATCCCAGTGTTATCACTATGCTTTCAACCAGCCGCCTAAAAGACAAATCCCAGTGTTATCACTATGCTTTCAACCAACCGCCTAAAAGACAAATCCCAGTGTTATCACTATGCTTTCAATCAACCGCCTAAAAGACAAATCCCAGTGTTATCACTATGCTTTCAACCAACCGCCTAAAAGACAAATCCCAGTGTTATCACTATGCTTTCAACCAACCGCCTAAAAGACAAATCCCAGTGTTATCACTATGCTTTCAACCAACCGCCTAAAAGACAAATCCCAGTGTTATCACTATGCTTTCAACCAACCGCCTAAAAGACAAATCCCAGTGTTATCACTATGCTTTCAACCAACCGCCTAAAAGACAAATCCCAGTGTTATCACTATGCTTTCAACCAACCGCCTAAAAGACAAATCCCAAATGGGAAAACAACCTCTCATGTTTTGGTTAAGACGTCTAAATGTGTTTCACTTTCAACCATTTAAACGCACAACACAGTTGAAGTGGGAAAACATAGTCAGAAATGAACGTGTTATATCACTGTGCCTCATCTGATAGCACAACCAGATGACCTGGATTACAGATGGTGCAAGTGACCAACGCTGTTAGAGATTCTGTTCAGATTATTATAGTAATTGTGAACATCTCCGCAGACCTGCGCGCTTTCTATGAAGACATGTATAGTTACTGTAGGCGAACCTCAACATGTGGCCATGGATGTGTTACTGTAGGCGAACCTCAACATGTGGCCATGGATGTGTTACTGTAGGCGAACCTCAACATGTGGCCATGGATGTGTTACTGTAGGCGAACCTCAACATGTGGCCATGGATGTGTTACTGTAGGCGAACCTCAACATGTGGCCATGGATGTGTTACTGTAGGCGAACCTCAACATGTGGCCATGGATGTGTTACTGTAGGCGAACCTCAACATGTGGCCATGGATGTGTTACTGTAGGCGAACCTCAACATGTGGCCATGGATGTGTTACTGTAGGCGAACCTCAACATGTGGCCATGGATGTGTTACTCCTTTTAAGGCTGAATAAATACTATTACATGACTTTGTCAGACAGCCTTAACTTCAGGCTGTTTACGGTCTTACAGAAATAGTATTGAATTGTAATAACGCAGCCAAATATCAACATTTAAAGGATATCGAATGCTTGGATAGTTTAACCCGAGCCACTGGCTTAAAAAAGTGTCTTTTTGGATTAGTTGGACATGTGAATCCAACATATTATTTGTTAACTTGTCGATAAGTTAAAAAGCTTTCTAAAAGTGATATTGAATTGTGTTGAGATGTAGATTTCTTTGCCACTGACTGAGTCTGGTTTTAATTCCAGTTTGTCTACAAATTAATCATTCGTGTGTTGGATTCACGTCTCAATCTCAACCAAGAATCAAAGTTAAAGAATAGGACTAAATCAAATCAAACTTGATGTAAAGTGCATTATTTTACTTAGATTTTTGGTTGCGATGGAGACGTGAATCCAACATATTAATAATGAACTTGGAGATAAAATTGAAATCAAACAAAGCTTGAATTGTCTATTTTTAGTTGAACCCTAGCTTGAATTGTGTATTTTTAGTCGAACCCTAGGTTGAATTGTCTATTTTTAGTCGAACCCTAGGTTGAATTGTCTATTTTTAGTCGAACCCTAGGTTGAATTGTCTATTTTTAGTCGAACCCTAGGTTGAATTGTCTATTTTTAGTCGAACCCTAGGTTGAATTGTGTATTTTTAGTCGAACCCTAGGTTGAATTGTGTATTTTTTGTCGAACCCTAGCTTGAATTGTGTATTTTTAGTCGAACCCTAGCTTGAATTGTCTATTTTTAGTCGAACCCTAGGTTGAATTGTCTATTTTTAGTTGAACCCTAGGTTGAATTGTCTATTTTTAGTTGAACCCTAGGTTGAATTGTCTATTTTTAGTTGAACCCTAGGTTGAATTGTCTATTTTTAGTTGAACCCTAGGTTGAATTGTCTATTTTTAGTTGAACCCTACGTTGAATTTAAACAATAGCTGTTGATGACTTTGCAAATGCTGTATAGGCCTTAATAATCTCATTGATGATACATTTAATTTAATTTGTGTGGAATGTATTTAATGATTATTGAGAGATCTCTTAATAACTCTCTCCATAGCACATTGGTAGTAGTCAGTGACAAGGTTTCGATAGGGGAAGGAAAGGGAAAGGAGGCCTTGGTTGCCAGGTTTTGTAGAGGAAGGAAAGGGAGAGGAGGGTTAGGGTTGCCAGGTTTTGAAAGGAAGGAAAGGGAAAGGAGGCCTTGGTTGCCAGGTTTTGTAGAGGAAGGAAAGGGAGAGGGTTAGGGTTGCCAGGTTTTGAAAGGAAGGAAAGGGAGAGGAGGGTTAGGGTTGCCAGGTTTTGAAAGGAAGGAAAGGGAGAGGAGGGTTAGGGTTGCCAGGTTTTGAAAGGAAGGAAAGGGAGAGGAGGGTTAGGGTTGCCAGGTTTGTAAAAGGAAGGAAAGGGAGAGGAGGGTTAGGGTTGCCAGGTTTGTAAAAGGAAGGAAAGGGAGAGGAGGGTTAGGGTTGCCAGGTTTGTAAAGGAAGGAAAGGGAAGGGGGGTTAGGGTTTCCAGGGTTTGTAAGGAAGGAAAGGGAGAGGAGGGTTAGGGTTGCCAGGTGTGGAAAGGGAGAGGAGGGTTAGGGTTGCCAGGTTTGGAAGGGGAAGAAAAGGGAGAGCAGGGTTAGGGTTGCCAGGTTTGTAAAGGAAGGAAAGGGAGAGGAGGGTTAGGGTTGCCAGGTTGGTACTAACCGTACTCCTGGTTGAGTCCCCACAGCTTGATCTTGTTGGCTTCGTGTTGCGCTT
This sequence comes from Oncorhynchus kisutch, assembly GCF_002021735.2. Classification (NCBI taxonomy): domain Eukaryota; kingdom Metazoa; phylum Chordata; class Actinopteri; order Salmoniformes; family Salmonidae; genus Oncorhynchus; species Oncorhynchus kisutch. The sequence goes on from NW_022263327.1 coordinate 19,486, forward strand.
TCTTCTTCAACCGACAGGCCCTGTGAACACACAAGTAGTGTCAGGACACACTCCATCAGATTAGATAGATAGAGATGGTGTTGTTCTGTGGGCCTAACAACGAATAAACTTCCCTCCCTACGTACCTGGAAGCTAGTTTGTTCTTCTCTTTGCGTGAGCGTGCCCTGGCCACAACAGGCAGGTCGTTAACAGGACCCATCCCATCTATGGTGGCGTTGAGTTTCTGCAGCTGTTCGCCGATGTTTGTGAGCTTCACAGGGTTAGGGGTCAGGTCGCTGGCGTCCGTCTTCCTCGCTTTGCGCCTCCCCTTCTTTCCTGAGGAGAGAGGGATGAGTTACGAACCAGCAGCACTAAGCACTCACAATAAGTTCATTATAATGACCGCAGAGGGAGAAGAAGGGACGAGGCAGGGTGCCTACCCTCTCTAGGTAGTGTACTAGGTAGTTTACAAGATGTGTGCTAAGTAGTTCTAGTGTGCTTACCCTCTCTGCGGTATAGGGTACTAGGTAGGGTGCTAGTGTGCTTACCCTCTCTGCGGTATAGGGTACTAGGTAGGGTGCTAGAGCTCCAGGAGAGGGACCATCGGACCTCCCCTCCAGTCTTCTTCTGTCTCCCAGAGTCCCGTGCGTGAGCGTGGCGGTACTCCCAGAAACACCTTCTCTTCTGGGGCCGTTCCCCTGGACCACCCCCCCCGCTCTGGTTCCACCTCTGGAGAGGGACAGGGACAGGGACGTCAGAGATGATACACAGACACACACACACACACACACGTAGACACACACACGTAGACACACACACACGTAGACACACACACACCGAATAGAAAAATATGTTAACATATGCGCACACACACAACTAAATGCTCCTCTATAAAAATAAAACCACACACACAAATAAGAAGATCTGCATAGGCAGCAGGTTCTTTCCCAATACATAATCCACTCCAGTGCTCTCAACATTCCTCCAGTCAGCACTCATGTCCCTGTTCCCTGTAAACTGGGCTTCACCCCCTGGCTTTCAACTGGAGGCTGTCTGACTCAGACTGAGAGCCTTCACTGCTTGGTTATGTAGCTAGTGGTGTAACAGTGGTGTGTGTGTAAGTCACCTTGACTTATAAAGGGAGTAACACAGACAGACACACATATACACACACACTCCGCCAGACACACACACACACACACTCCGCCAGACACACACACACACACACTCCGCCAGACACACACACACACACACACACACACACTCCGCCAGACACACACACACACACACTCCGCCACACACACACTCCGCCAGACACACACACACACCGCCAGACAAACACACACACACACACACACACACACACTCCGCCAGACAAACACACACACACACTCCGCCAGACACACACACACACACACACTCCACCAGACAAACACACTCCGCCAGACACACACAAACACACACACACACTCCGCCAGACAAACAAACACACACACACTCCGCCAGACAAACAAACACACACACACTCCGCCAGACAAACAAACACACTCCGCCAGACAAACAAACACACTCCGCCAGACAAACAAACACACTCCGCCAGACAAACAAACACACTCCGCCAGACAAACAAACACACACACACTCCGCCAGACAAACAAACACACTCCGCCAGACAAACAAACACACTCCGCCAGACAAACACACTCCGCCAGACAAACAAACACACTCCGCCAGACAAACAAACACACTCCGCCAGACAAACAAACACACACACACACTCCGCCAGACAAACAAACACACACACACACACACTCCGCCAGACAAACAAACACACACACTCCGCCAGACAAACACACACACACACTCCGCCAGACAAACACACACACACACTCCGCCAGACACACACACACACTCCGCCAGACACACACACACACACTCCGCCAGACACACACACACACACACACAGCCAGACAAACACACACACACACACACTCCGCCAGACACACACACAGGCACACACACACACCCTCCGCCAGACACACACACAGGCACACACACAAACACTCCGCCAGACACACACACACACACACTCCGCCAGACACACACACACTCCGCCAGACACACACACTCCGCCAGACACACACACACACACACACACACACTCCGCCAGACACACACACTCCGCCAGACAAACACACACACACACACACACACACACACACACACACACACTCCGCCAGACACACACACACCCTCCGCCAGACACACACACAGGCACACACACACACACTCCGCCACACACACAATCCGCCAGACACACACACTCCGCCAGACAAACACACACACCGCCAGACAAACACACACACACACACACACACACTCCGCCAGACAAACACACACACACACACACACACACTCCGCCAGACAAACACACACACACACTCCGCCAGACACACACACACACACACTCCACCAGACAAACACACTCCGCCAGACACACACACACACACACTCCGCCAGACACACACACTCCGCCAGACACACACACACACACTCCGCCAGACAAACACACACACACACACACACTCCGCCAGACACACACACACCCTCCGCCAGACACACACACACACACCGCCAGACAAACACACACACACACACACACACACACACACACACTCCGCCAGACACACACACACCCTCCGCCAGACACACACACAGGCACACACACACACACTCCGCCAGACACACACACACACACACACTCCGCCAGACACACACACACTCCGCCAGACACACACACTCCGCCAGACAAACACACACACCGCCAGACAAACACACACACACACACACACACACTCCGCCAGACAAACACACACACACACTCCGCCAGACACACACACACACACACACACACTCCACCAGACAAACACACTCCGCCAGACAAACAAACACACACACACTCCGCCAGACAAACAAACACACACACACTCCGCCAGACAAACAAACACACACACACACTCCGCCAGACAAACAAACACACACACACTCCGCCAGACAAACAAACACACACACACACACACACTCCGCCAGACAAACAAACACACACACACACACACACTCCGCCAGACAAACAAACACACACACACACACACACTCCGCCAGACAAACAAACACACACACACACACACACTCCGCCAGACAAACAAACACACACACACACACACACACACACACTCCGCCAGACAAACAAACACACACACACACACTCCGCCAGACAAACAAACACACACACACTCCGCCAGACAAACAAACACACTCCGCCAGACAAACAAACACACACACACACACACTCCGCCAGACAAACACACACACACACTCCGCCAGACAAACAAACACACACACACACACACTCCGCCAGACAAACACACACACACACTCCGCCAGACAAACAAACACACTCCGCCAGACAAACAAACACACACACACACACACTCCGCCAGACAAACACACACACACACTCCGCCAGACACACACACACACTCCGCCAGACACACACACACACTCCGCCAGACACACACACACACACACACAGCCAGACAAACACACACACACACACACACACACACTCCGCCAGACACACACACAGGCACACACACACACCCTCCGCCAGACACACACACTCCGCCAGACACACACACTCCGCCAGACAAACACACACACTCCGCCAGACAAACACACACCGCCAGACAAACACACACACACACACACTCCGCCAGACAAACACACACCGCCAGACAAACACACACACACACACACTCCGCCAGACAAACACACACACACACACACTCCGCCAGACACACACACAGGCACACACACACACCCTCCGCCAGACACACACACAGGCACACACACACAAACACTCCGCCAGACACACACACACTCCGCCAGACACACACACTCCGCCAGACAAACACACACACTCCGCCAGACAAACACACACACACACCGCCAGACAAACACACACACACACCGCCAGACAAACACACACACTCCGCCAGACAAACACACACACTCCGCCAGACACACACACACACACTCCGCCAGACACACACACTCCGCCAGACACACACACACACACACACACACACTCCACCAGACAAACACACACACACACTCCGCCAGACAAACACACACACACACTCCGCCAGACAAACACACACACACTCCGCCAGACAAACACACACACACTCCGCCAGACAAACACACACACACCGCCAGACAAACACACACACACCGCCAGACACACACACACTCCGCCAGACACACACACACACACACACTCCGCCAGACAAACACACACTCCGCCAGACACACACACACTCCGCCAGACACACACACACACACACACACACACACACACACTCCGCCAGACAAACAAACACACACACACACACACTCCGCCAGACAAACAAACACACACACACACACTCCGCCAGACAAACAAACACACACACACACACACACTCCGCCAGACAAACAAACACACACACACACACACTCCGCCAGACAAACAAACACACACACTCCGCCAGACAAACAAACACACACACACACACACACACACTCCGCCAGACAAACAAACACACACACACTCCGCCAGACACACACACACTCCGCCAGACACACACACACACACACACACACACACTCCGCCAGACAAACAAACACACACACCCCGCCAGACACACACACACACACACACCGCCAGACAAAACACACACACACAAAACAATAGGAGTAGCCACCAAAACAAGGCAGAGTGATGTTTCATGAACACAATTCAGTTACTGTCTTGTCTGATATCAAATGGCTGAGATTGGCTCAAACAAAACATTTCAAATTTGCAGGAATGACAGAAGATACGCAGAAGAAAATAGAGTAGAAAAAGTGACATAGCTATGACCTAATAGGTCATATCAAAGCTCTGAGACATTCCAGATGACATCAAAAACTCCAGAACTCCATAATCCAGAACTCCATAATCCAGAACTCACCAAATTCTGTTTCTGACGAGCTCGACAGTTCTGCTTCCACCGCAGTCTCATCCCCTGCTCCGTCCTCCCCTTCCTCCTCCTCCTCTTCCTCCTGCTCCAACAATACCTCTTCTTGGTCTTCCCTCTCCTCCTCCCTCTCTCCCTCCTCCTGCCCCTCTACCTCCTCTTCTGTCTCTGTCTCAGAGCTGGGGCTGGAGGGCGAGGTTCTATCCCCCCCCTGGGTCAGAGAGTAGTTGTGTTCCAACACTGAACCCCCCGTAAGAATCCCAGACGTCTCAGTCACCGCGGCAACGACTTCCGCCGCTGCCAACACAGCTGCGGCAACCTCCTCCTCCTCTGCCACCTGGTACACCTCCACCGTAGGAACCCTCATCCCCCCATCCTGTCCTCCTTTTTCTGTCACCCTTTCCATCGCCATGGTAACATCAAGTCCCACCTGCTCTCTGACCACCCTGCCTCTCTGGGCGTGGCCTAGACAGGGGTCGGGGGTCATTGTGATGCCGTTTCCGTGGAGATGCGTTACCATCATCGTGGTTACATGTGATGTCTGTTGCTGAGCTATGGCCTGTGCCTTCCTCTTCCTCCTCTCCTCCTCCTCTTCCTCCCGGGTCCCGCTCCAACGGCCCATCAGCACGGCGTCCTCGGTGCTCGCCAGCTCCCCCCCGAGGCCCAGCTTGGTGTAGCGCGTGATGTCATCCAGCGCCGACACGTCCCAACGCTCCACGTGCAGCTCCTCGCCGAAGCCCCCGTCGTCCACCAGGTCGCTTAGCAACTCGAAGGGTCGTTTCCGCGGCGTCGCTGGAGAGCCCAGCATCAGGAGCACGCTCTGAGGTAAGGAGGTAAGGAGAGAGGGAGGGAGGGAGGGAGGGAGGGAGGGAGGGAGGGAGGGAGGGAGGGAGGGAGGGAGGGAGGGAGGGAGGGAGGGAGGGAGGGAGGGAGGGAGAAGAGCATTGTTCATTGTTGACATGGCTAGAATGTGTCGTTACTTTACATTGATCTATGTTACAGAAATAGAGTCTTGTTCATTACAACTCTGTGGTGACGTCACCATAATAAACAACAGGTATGTCTGTTAACACTGTTATTACTATGTTCTGTCAGTGTAATAGACAGTGTAATAACATGCAGTCCAGGCAGTGTGGTAGTAGAGCAGAATACAAGGACAAGACTGACACATTATAAACACATGTTCATGTGTCAGACACCTGGACCTTAGAAGCAATTACAAGCAGTTAGTGATTTAGTTACCTGGTCATATTCGGTCCTGCCCCCTAGAGGGGAGACAGCCAGGGGGTAGGGGCTGAGGAGACAGCCACGGCTCCCATACGCCTCGCCAAACGCAGGCTCCATCCCATTCATGCCCGGCTATAGGACACACACACAGACACACATTACTCTGCTGAGCTACCATTTTCACGAGCATCATTACAAACAGAATAGAACGTCCGTCTAAATATATTGTCTGTAATCAGAATCACAATCTCTGTTGTACATGAATTATTACCGGACAGTCAATTAATATCAATATTCAAGTTGGAAAGAAATGTCATCACCTTCACTCAAATAAAACAGCTATAAAACGACTCTTAGTACGACACAGAATGTACAGAGATCAGTGGTGTACCTGAGGCATGCCCAAGGTGGTGGGTGGTGTTAGGAGGTGGTCAGGATGCCGTTGGAGCGTTCAGCAGGAACACAACACACTGCTCACTGACTGACGTTGAGGATCAGGATGGAGGAGGAAGTCTCCTGGGTCGGGCCAGATATGGACCATCTGTGACCTCACGGGGTCAGGGGTGAGAGGTCAAGGCTTTAGGGTCGACAGACACACTTCACATCACATGACGCGGTGCTCGCTGCTTACTGTTGGGACCGCTAAAGGGGGAGAGGAGACAGGGAGAGAAAGGCATCATGGGGTCAATAGTCTAAACAAGATATGTGAGAGAAGTCATCTAAGGACATAAGCAATGCTCTTGGGGCCAGTTTCCCAGATATACAGTGCATTTGGAAAGTATTCAGACCCCTTGACTTTTTCCACATTTTGTTACGTTATAGCCTAATTCTAAAATTGATTAAATAGTTTTGTTCTCTCTTCAATCTACACACAATACCCCATAACGACAAAGCAAAATAGGTTTTTAGAAAATGTTGCACATTTTGCACCTTTGGCAGCGATTACAGCCTTGAGTCTTCTTGGGTATGACACTACAAGCTTGGCACAACTGTATTTGGGGAGTTTCTCCCATTCTTCTCTGCAGATCCTCTCTAGCTCTGTCAGGTTAGAAGAGGAGCATTGCTGCACAGCTATTTTCAGGTCTCTCCAGAGATGTTAGATCGGGTTCAAGTCCTTGCTCCGGCTGGGCCCTTCAAGGACACTCCGGAGTAGTCTTGGCTGTGTGCTTAGGTTCGTTGTCTTGTTGGAAGGTGAACCTTTGCCCCAGTCTGAGGTCCTGGGTTCTCCGGAGCAGGTTTTCATCAAGAATCTCTCTGTACTGTGCTCCGTTCATCTTTCCCTCAATCCTGACATGTCTCCCAGTCCCGGTCGCTGAAAAACATCCCCACAGCATGATATTGCCACCACCATGCTTCAGCGTAGGGATGGTGCCGGGTTTCCTTCAGACGTGATACTTGGCATTCAGGCCAAAGAGTTCAATCTTAGATTAATCAGACCAGAGAATCTTGTTTCTCATGGTCTGAGTCCTTCAGGTGCCTTTTGGCAAACTCCAAGCAGGCTGTCATGTTGCTTTTATTGAGGAGTGGCTTCTGTCTGGCCACTCTACCATAAAGGCCTGATTGATGGTTGACCTTCTGGAAGGTTCTTGCATCTCCACAGAGGAACTCTGTCAGAGTGACCATCGGGTTCTTGGTCACCTCCCTGACCAAGGCCCTTCTCCCCCGGTTGCTCAGTTTGGCCGGGCGACCAGCTCTAGGAGGAGTCTTGGTGGTTCCAAACTTCTTCCATTTAAGAATAATGGAGGCCACTGTGTACTTGGGGACCTTCAATGCTGCAGAAATGCTTTGGTACCCTTCCCCAGATCTGCTCCTAGACACATTCTTGTCTCTGAGCTCTATGGACAATTCCTTCGACCTCATGGCTTGGTTTTTCCTCTGACATGCACTGTCAACTATGGGACCTTATATAGACAGGTGTGTGCCTTTACAAATCATGTCCAAGCAATTGAATTTACCACAGGTGGACTCCAATCAAGTTGTAGAAACATCTCAATTATGATAAATGGAAACAGGATGCAGCTGAGCTCAATTTCAAGTATGATAGCAAAGGGTCTGAATACTTATTTAAATAAGGTTTCTGTTTTTTTGTTTTTTTTATACATTTGTGAAAAATTATAAAAACCTGTTTTTCGCTTTGTCATTATGGGGTATTGTGTGTAGATTGAAGAGGAATTTGTTATATTTAATCCATTTTAGAATCTTGCAGACACCAGATTGGATTTGACACATATTACATTGATTTACTTCACTTTGACAAATTGTGTTTTCAGATCAGAAGAAGGAGCGGAGACAGGGTGAAGACTATTGTGACCCACCCATAGAGCTTATGTCCGTGACTCCTTTCAACGCTCACACAGCACTCCACATATAAATAGATACGATGCAAAGAAAAGAGCACAGCCATATATACACTACCAGTCAAAAGTTGGGACACACCTACTCATTTATAGGTTCTTTATTTTTTTTCTTTCTTTAAATTTTTTTTTTTTTTCCACATTGTAGAATAATAGTGAATACGTCAACACTATATATACAGAAGATAGCACTATTTAGTAAAATACCAAGCCCATATCATGGCAAGAACAGGTCAAATAAGCAAAGAGAAACTACAGTCCATCATTACTTCAAGACACGAAGGTCAATCAATCATTTCTCTTTGCTTATGGACTTTACCAAATAGGGCCATCTTCTGTATACCCCCCTACCTTGTCATAACAACTGACTGGCTCAAACGCATTAAGAAGAAAATACATTTTTACAAATTAACAAGGCACACCTGTTAATTGAAATGCATTCCAGGTAACTACCTCATGAAGCTGGTTGAGAGAATGCAAAGAGTGTGCAAAGCTGTCATCAAAGCAAAGGGTGGCTACTTGAAGAATCTCAAATATAACATATTTTGATTTGTTAAACACTTTTTTGGTTACTACATGATCCCATGTGTGTTATTTCATAGTTTTGATATTGTCACTATTATTCTACAATGTAGAAAATTGTAAAAAAATTAAGAAAAACCCTAGAATGAGTAGGTGTGTCCAAACTTCTGACTGGTTAACATGTTAATATATGGCCCTGGTATAGAGGAGAGGGAGGCATTTGAGATATTTTATGACTATTGAGATCCGCCCCTAGAGTGTGGCTATGTGATTATAGGTGACCCATAAAGTTTTATACAGCATTCCTGATGTTTATTTATTTATTTATTTTACCTTTATTTAACCAGGTAGGCAAGTTGAGAACAAGTTCTCATTTACAATTGCGACCTGGCCAAGATAAAGCAAAGCAGTTCGACAGATAAAACGACAGAGTTACACATGGAGTAAAAACAAACATACAGTCAATAATGCAGTATAAACAAGTCTATATACAATGTGAGCAAATGAGGTGAGAAGGGAGGTAAAGGCAAAAAGGCCATGATGGCAAAGTAAATACAATATAGCAAGTAAAATACTGGAATGGTAGTTTTGCAATGGAAGAGTGTGCAAAGTAGAAATAAAAATAATGGGGTGCAAAGGAGCAAAATAAATAAATAAATAAAAATTAAATACAGTTGGGAAAGAGGTAGTTGTTTGGGCTAAATTATAGGTGGGCTATGTACAGGTGCAGTAATCTGTGAGCTGCTCTGACAGTTGGTGCTTAAAGCTAGTGAGGGAGATAAGTGTTTCCAGTTTCAGAGATTTTTGTAGTTCGTTCCAGTCATTGGCAGCAGAGAACTGGAAGGAGAGGCGGCCAAAGAAATAATTGGTTTTGGGGGTGACTAGAGAGATATACCTGCTGGAGCGTGTGCTACAGGTGGGAGATGCTATGGTGACCAGCGTGCTGAGATAAGGGGGGACTTTACCTAGCAGGGTCTTGTAGATGACATGGAGCCAGTGGGTTTGGCGACGAGTATGAAGCGAGGGCCAGCCAACGAGAGCGTACAGGTCACAATGGTGGGTAGTATATGGGGCTTTGGTGATAAAACGGATTGCACTGTGATAGACTGCATCCAATTTGTTGAGTAGGGTATTGTAGGCTATTTTGTAAATGACATCGCCAAAGTCGAGGATTGGTAGGATGGTCAGTTTTACAAGGGTATGTTTGGCAGCATGAGTGAAGGATGCTTTGTTGCGAAATAGGAAGCCAATTCTAGATTTAACTTTGGATTGGAGATGTTTGATATGGGTCTGGAAGGAGAGTTTACGGTCTAACCAGACACCTAAGTATTTGTAGTTGTCCACGTATTCTAAGTCAGAGCCGTCCAGAGTAGTGATGTTGGACAGGCGGGTAGGTGCAGGTAGCGATCGGTTGAAGAGCATGCATTTAGTTTTACTTGTATTTAAGAGCAATTGGAGGCCACGGAAGGAGAGTTGTATGGCATTGAAGCTTGCCTGGAGGGTTGTTAACACAGTGTCCAAAGAAGGGCCGGAAGTATACAGAATGGTGTCGTCTGCGTAGAGGTGGATCAGGGACTCACCAGCAGCAAGAGCGACCTCATTGATGTATACAGAGAAGAGAGTCGGTCCAAGAATTGAACCCTGTGGCACCCCCATAGAGACTGCCAGAGGTCCGGACAGCAGACCCTCCGATTTGACACACTGAACTCTATCAGAGAAGTAGTTGGTGAACCAGGCGAGGCAATCATTTGAGAAACCAAGGCTGTCGAGTCTGCCGATGAGGATATGGCCAGCCGTAGAAAAATGCTTATTGAAATTCTCAATTATGGTGGATTTATCAGTGGTGACAGTGTTTCCTATCTTCAGTGCAGTGGGCAGCTGGGAGGAGGTGTTCTTATTCTCCATGGACTTTACAGTGTCCCAGAACTTTTTTGAGTTAGTGTTGCAGGAAGCAAATTTCTGCTTGAAAAAGCTAGCCTTGGCTTTTCTAACTGCCTGTGTATAATGGTTTCTAGCTTCCCTGAACAGCTGCATATCACGGGGGCTGTTCGATGCTAATGCAGAACGCCATAGGATGTTTTTGTGTTGGTTAAGGGCAGTCAGGTCTGGGGAGAACCAAGGGCTATATCTGTTCCTGGTTCTAAATTTCTTGAATGGGGCATGTTTATTTAAGATGGTTAGGAAGGCATTTAAAAAAAATATCCAGGCATCCTCTACTGACGGGATGAGATCAATATCCTTCCAGGATACCCCGGCCAGGTCGATTAGAAAGGCCTGCTCGCAGAAGTGTTTCAGGGTGCGTTTTACAGTGACGAGTGGAGGTCGTTTGACCGCTGACCCATTACGGATGCAGGCAATGAGGCAGTGATCGCTGAGATCTTGGTTGAAGACAGCAGAGGTGTATTTAGAGGGGAAGTTGGTTAGGATGATATCTATGAGGGTGCCCGTGTTTAAGGCTTTGGGGAGGTACCTGGTAGGTTCATTGATAATTTGTGTGAGATTGAGGGCATCAAGTTTAGATTGTAGGATGGCTGGGGTGTTAAGCATGTTCCAGTTTAGGTCGCCTAGCAGCACGAACTCTGAAGATAGATGGGGGGCAATCAGTTCACATATGGTGTCCAGAGCACAGCTGGGGGCAGAGGGTGGTCTATAGCAGGCGGCAACGGTGAGAGACTTGTTTTTTAAAAGTAGAAGTTCAAATTGTTTGGGTACAGACCTGGATAGTAGGACAGAACTCTGCAGGCTATCTTTGCAGTAGATTGCTGTAGATAAGATTCGTAGGGATCCACCCATAAGGCTGTCCCACAGTGCTCCACTAAGAACAGACAACATGGAATGTATAAAACAAAATAATGGAATGTATAGAATGGAATGTATAGAATGGAATGTATGAACATACACACCAGGGTTTCCGTTAGCCCATAATAGCTGGCTTTGGACAATATAAAACTGAAAACCCGATAAATGTAAAATTGCCACCGACCAATTTTTGGGGAGGAAAAATAAATCCTATTGCAAAATAAAGTTTTTTTTGCCAATTCATTAATGGAAATACCAGTTGATGGAAGTACATTTGACAGGTCATACTTATCGGTCTATAGGTTCATTTGCATAATTTAGTGGAATTAAATTGCCGCTTTTTATTACACGAAACAGCAAACAGGTACAGAACCTAGTTGGAGCAGAAAATCTGTCCGACAGCAGGAGAGCTGCTGGTCCTCCAACAGCTGGTTGCTGCTGCTGCTCCTCAAACAGCTGGTTGTTGCTGCTGCTCCTCAAACAGCTGGTTGTTGCTGCTGCTCCTCAAACAGCTGGTTGTTGCTGCTGCTCCTCAAACAGCTGGTTGTTGCTGCTGCTCCTCAAACAGCTGGTTGCTGCTGCTGCTCCTCAAACAGCTGGTTGTTGCTGCTGCTCCTCAAACAGCTGGTTGTTGCTGCTGCTCCTCAAACAGCTGGTTGTTGCTGCTGCTCCTCAAACAGCTGGTTGTTGCTGCTGCTCCTCAAACAGCTGGTTGTTGCTGCTGCTCCTCAAACAGCTGGTTGTTGCTGCTGCTCCTCAAACAGCTGGTTGTTGCTGCTGCTCCTCAAACAGCTTGCTGCTGCTGCTCCTCAAACAGCTGGTTGTTGCTGCTGCTCCTCAAACAGCTGGTTGTTGCTGCTGCTCCTCAAACAGCTGGTTGCTGCTGCTGCTCCTCAAACAGCTTGCTGCTGCTGCTCCTCAAACAGCTTGTTGCTGCTGCTGCTCCTCAAACAGCGTGTTGCTGCTGCTGCTCCTCAAACAGCGTGTTGCTGCTGCTGCTCCTCAAACAGCTTGTTGTTGCTGCTGCTCCTCAAACAGCGTGTTGCTGCTGCTGCTCCTCAAACAGCGTGTTGTTGCTGCTGCTGCTGCTCCTCAAACAGCTTGTTGTTGCTGCTGCTCCTCAAACAGCGTGTTGCTGCTGCTGCTCCTCAAACAGCGTGTTGTTGCTGCTGCTGCTGCTGCTCAAACAGCTTGTTGCTGCTGCTGCTCCTCAAACAGCTGGTTGTTGCTGCTGCTCCTCAAACAGCTTGTTGCTGCTGCTGCTCCTCAAACAGCTGGTTGTTGCTGCTGCTCCTCAAACAGCTGGTTGTTGCTGCTGCTCCTCAAACAGCTTGCTGCTGCTGCTCCTCAAACAGCTGGTTGTTGCTGCTGCTCCTCAAACAGCTGGTTGTTGCTGCTGCTCCTCAAACAGCTGGTTGTTGCTGCTGCTCCTCAAACAGCTGGTTGTTGCTGCTGCTCCTCAAACAGCTGGTTGTTGCTGCTGCTCCTCAAACAGCTGGTTGTTGCTGCTGCTCCTCAAACAGCTTGCTGCTGCTGCTCCTCAAACAGCTGGTTGTTGCTGCTGCTCCTCAAACAGCTGGTTGTTGCTGCTGCTCCTCAAACAGCTGGTTGCTGCTGCTGCTCCTCAAACAGCTTGCTGCTGCTGCTCCTCAAACAGCTTGTTGTTGCTGCTGCTCCTCAAACAGCGTGTTGCTGCTGCTGCTCCTCAAACAGCGTGTTGCTGCTGCTGCTCCTCAAACAGCTTGTTGTTGCTGCTGCTCCTCAAACAGCGTGTTGCTGCTGCTGCTCCTCAAACAGCGTGTTGTTGCTGCTGCTGCTGCTGCTCCTCAAACAGCTTGTTGTTGCTGCTGCTCCTCAAACAGCGTGTTGCTGCTGCTGCTCCTCAAACAGCGTGTTGTTGCTGCTGCTGCTGCTGCTCAAACAGCTTGTTGCTGCTGCTGCTCCTCAAACAGCTGGTTGTTGCTGCTGCTCCTCAAACAGCTTGTTGCTGCTGCTGCTCCTCAAACAGCTGGTTGTTGCTGCTGCTCCTCAAACAGCTGGTTGTTGCTGCTGCTCCTCAAACAGCTGGTTGTTGCTGCTGCTCCTCAAACAGCTGGTTGTTGCTGCTGCTCCTCAAACAGCTTGTTGCTGCTGCTGCTCCTCAAACAGCTGGTTGTTGCTGCTGCTCCTCAAACAGCTGGTTGTTGCTGCTGCTGCTCAAACAGCTTGTTGCTGCTGCTCCTCAAACAGCTTGTTGCTGCTGCTGCTCCTCAAACAGCTTGTTGTTGCTGCTGCTCCTCAAACAGCTGGTTGCTGCTGCTGCTCAAACAGCTTGTTGTTGCTGCTGCTCCTCAAACAGCTGGTTGTTGCTGCTGCTCCTCAAACAGCTGGTTGTTGCTGCTGCTCCTCAAACAGCTGGTTGTTGCTGCTGCTCCTCAAACAGCTGGTTGTTGCTGCTGCTCCTCAAACAGCTTGTTGCTGCTGCTGCTGCTCAAACAGCTTGTTGTTGCTGCTGCTCCTCAAACAGCTGGTTGTTGCTGCTGCTCCTCAAACAGCTTGTTGCACCGTGGGTAGACACCCGGATCAGGTTACAATGCAGATGGGCCCGGTGCATTTCTCAAATGTCCGGTCAATTAAAAATGCTGCCGGTCGTAAGCCCGGCATCACATTTTACTAATGGAAACACACACACACACACACACACGATAATCCGAGGTGTTAAGAGAAATAGCAGCGGTAAGAACAGATCAAGGATCAGTCCACCCTGACCTCAACACAGGTCACCACTGACCTTAGAACTGTTCTTAAGGAACAACAACATCATGCTACGCTTCTGAGCTGACCTAAGGCACATAGGAATGAGGAAACAAAGTGTGTCTGCGTGTGTGTGTGTGTAGAAACTAAGACATGCTATAGCTGTGGAAGATTCTGATGTGTTGACATCATATACGTTATGTAGCCATTAGCCAATCCAGAGTCACCAAACTCGTTTCACCTCCCCGTGACCCCTGTACTATTGACACGATGTGTCACTCTACCTATGCTGCTGTGTTTCATGTGGTGTCTCCATTTAGCATCCCAAATACACCCTATTCCCTATTTAGTGCCCTATTGCTATGGAGCGATTTCAGTGCCAAAAGAAACTGTATTTGAATTCAACACATCTGAATTTGCATTTAGATATTGTAGTTGAATTCAATATTATTTCATTTGCTCAAATTGAATCCTTGAATTAATACATTTAACTCGTATTTAATGATTTGAAACTGGAATTAATGAATATTGCATTCAATTAAAAATTATATTTCTATGCATTTGAATATTCAATATATATATTGAAATATTGAAATATATATATATATATTCAGTTTCAATATGGTAGATATTGCATTGGTTGTCTGTGTATCAAGTCTACGAACTATAAATTCAGTGTTACCCATTCAACTTAGACACATTCAGATTCCGTTTTCAAATTCAGTTCAGAGACAACATCCGGATACTTTGCCAGCCAGGAAAGGTAGAGGAGAACAGATAGAATCAAACGCTCTCTGTGGTAAACAGAAGGTAGCGGTACGGACAGAGGGGTTTCTGGCTGTTTTCTGAAGCCAATGTGGCATGTTGAACACATGTTCTTCTTATGAATTTCACTCTAGAGTTTGAATGGTTTGGGCTATAATCTATTATGACCCCATTCCCGAAAGCTAAGACTCCCTGGAACATGGACGCGTCTTCTGTTCCCTTCTGTGGTGATCACAGGCCGCGCAGGATACGTTAGCAGGGCGTGTGGGCCCCATAAAAATATAATTGAATAGCCTTGTCATGGTTCTTCTAAGGATAGCTTTTCCACTTCCTATTCTTGTGACTGACTGGGCGCGAACCGGATCTACTGCATGTCACAAGACTGTGTTATCCCACTTAGCTAAAGCCCATAGGGATGTGTTCAATTCGTGAATTCAAAAATATTCTATTCAAATGCAATTAACTGATAGAAATTCTAAATGATGGAATTCAAATGAAACTTCTGTTGGCACTGAAATCTCTCCATATATGGACCCTGGTCAAAAGTAATGCACTATATAGGGAATAGGGTGCCGTTGCTATAGTAGCCTGGATATTAAAACAATGCATGTATTTTGTCTAGCTGCCTACTAGGCTTCATGGGGTAACTACCTGCCTGTACTGTAGCCTACTAATGTTATACAGTACCATAGAATAGTGGATCTCAAAAGATCTCCTCAGGGACCCCCAAGCACCTTCCAAGTATTTCATCTATTTCAGAGCTAGCATACCTGATTCAACTGATCAACTAATTATCATACCCTCGACTAGGTGAATCAGGTGAGCTAGTTCAAGGCTACAACAGAAGAGTGAAACGTCTGAGGTTCCCCGGGGAGAGGTTTGAGAACCACTGCCCTAGATATATATATATATATAAAAAGTGCAGTGTGGTTCCTGCCTAATACTAATCCTAATCCGAAATGTAAACTGCTCTGGATATGAGCTCACACGAAATTACTCAAATGTCCAATTGAATGCCTACGCTGCAATGCATACCTGCCTACAGCCTACCATAGTAGTCTGAATATAAAAACAACAATCTATCAATCATTTGTTGAGTGTTGATATAACTTAGACCGAGTCCAAAGGCCACTGGTGCCAGCCAACCAGGTCATAAGCACAGCCTTACTGAGACATTCCAGCCTGGACACTGGGACTAATACCTATACATTCGAACCAGGGCCCATAGGGAATAGGGTGCCATTTGGGATGCACTTGGAGGCTCCCATAGGGACAGCTCTAGGATCAGTTCAGCATCTAACTAGATACCCAAACCATGTAGACGTTTCCCCTCAGGGACACACCTAGGGTCAGTTTAAATTTCCCCTAAATGCCGATCTTGGGTCAGTTTTGCACCCCCCTCTAGCTGATCTTAGATCGATACCCAGGGGAAAACTTCACCCCAGAGCTCTAACGAGGGTCGATGACAGAGGGGAAACTTAAAACTGACCTTAGATCAGTGTCAATGGGACAATTTATCGAATTCCTGAAACAACGTTCCGGGTAGACATAGCCCCTTAGGGACAGATATAGGATCAGTTTACCTTCCCCAAGACCCTAACCTTCAACATGAAGAGGAGGGAACTAATAACTGACAATAGATCAGTCTCTAGAGAGGCTACTTAAACCTATATCTGTTAAACAATAGCAGTACATGAAAGGACCAGAAGGACTCTAATGACCCAGTCAAATGTGACCCGTTTCAGGAAAGCTAGCCGCATGTCACATGACACTATTTCACAGGAGAGGCATTTGAAGGTCTTCTAAAAAAGTATTATTTTTAAACATATTGATCCAAAATGCGTTTTTTGGCAGAAATTCCTTCTGGAACATCTGAACTTTCATGTGCCTTAATAACAAACGTGTATTCCATTGGAAAATACGAGTAAAATTGTTAAATGATGAGCCTAAGATAAAACGTTACCTATCGAGAACTACAAAAGTTTTGCTAATTTTCTCAACCAAATTGATGCACTGAATTTAGCAGGCGGTATCGACAGATCAGTTTGGTCAGTGTGAACCGAGTGACTTGACACAATGCTGGCCAAACCAGATGTAGCTACAAACAAACCGGTGTTAAAAGGTTCCAGTCTGCCGTGAAGCGTTCATCCATGTACATGGTTAAGAGTCTAGCGTCATTTTCAGATATTATACGTTTCTAATTTAGTCAGAAAGTCATTTCCATTGCAAGTTAAAGCGTAATATTAGCTACCTAGCAAACGTCAGCTAGCTGGCTCGCTAGCTAATGTTACGTGTATGATCTGTGTAGTAATATTACCAGAATCAGAAATCCATTTTCATTGCTAGTTATAGCCTAATGTTAGCTAGCTAGCTAACATTGAACCTAGTTGGTTAGCTTTAACTACATGCAGATTCATACTACTCATACTATGACAATCAGTTTGTATTGGTGGTAGTAGTATGAGTTGGGATTATACTGGTTCATTGTTTAGGTAGCTAGCTTCACGTCTAAACAAAAGTTAGCCAGGTGTATTTGGGGGTGATTATCTATTGTATTTCATGGACATGTGTACATGTCTAGACAATAGTGACTCATCCACGTAGCTAGATGTGGCTGGGGGGTGGTTATTGCATTTCTTTCACATGACTCATCAATTTAGACAAGTGTGTCTGGGTAATAATTATAAAATATATTTGATCTTTTTTTTGTTTTTGATATTGCTACTATGCAAGTAACCATTTCACTGTACCGTTTACACTTTCTGTATCCTGTGCAACTTAGATTTGATTTGATACAGAGTGTGTTTACCAGAAGGTGATGCAAAGAACAATATGATCTGCACTAAAGTCTGATTAGGATATAGGACTAGATAAAGTGTATTATTACCTGGAGTTTTTCCTTATTGTAGGCTACTACTTTTACCACTTTTAGTCTTGAAATCTGTGGTTGTTTACTACACTACTCACTCTGTTTAGCACATGGCCTCACATGTGAATAGTTAAAGAGATGGGTGGGGCTAAGTCTTAACTTATTATGGATGGGGGCAGTATTGAGTAGCTTGGATGAATAAGGTGCCCAGAGGAAACTGCCTGCTACTCAGGTCCAGAAGCTAAGATATGCATATTATTAGTAGATTTGGATAGAAAACACTCTGAAGTTTCTAAAACTGTTTGAATGATGTCTGTGAGTATAACAGAACTTATATGGCAGGCAAAAACCTGAGAAAAAATCCAACCATGAAGTGGGAAATCTGAGGTTTGTAGGTTATCCAAGATACAGTGTAAATTTGGTCCGATTGCACTTCCTAAGGCTTCCACTGGATGTCAACAGTCTTTAGAACATTGTTTCAGGCTTCTACTGTGAAGGGGGAGCGAATAAGAGCTGTTTGACTAAGAGGTCTGGCAGAATGCCATGAGCTAAATCATGCGCGCAGCCGTGAGAGCGAGCTGCGTTCCTTTTCATTTCTAAAGACAAAGGAATTGTCCGGTTGAAACATTATTGAAGATTTATGTTAAAAACATCCTAAAGATTGATTCTATACATTGTTTGACATGTTTCTACAAACTGTAATATAACTGTTTTGACTTTTTGTCTGGACTAAGTGCCTGCGCCTCGTGAATTTGGATTTGTGAACTAAATGCGTGAACAAAAATGAGGTATTTGGACATAAATGATGGACTTCATCGAACAAAACAAACATTTATTGTGGAACTGGAATTCCTGGGAGTGCATTCCAATGAAGATCAAAGGTAAGTGAATATTTATAATGCTATTTCTGACTTCTGTTGACTCCACAACATGGAGGATATCTGTATGGCTTGTTTTGGTGCCGGAGCGCATGGTGTGCTTTTACCGTAAATATATATATATTTTTAAAATCTGACACAGCAGTTGCATTAAGGAGAAGTATATCTTTAATTCCATGTATAACACTTGTATTTTCATCAAATTTATGATGAGTATTTCTGTAAATTGATGTGGCTGTCTGCAAAATCACCGGATGTTTTGGAAGCAAAACATTACTGAACATAACGTGCCAATGTAAACAGAGATTTCTGGATATAAATATGAACTTTAGAGAACAAAACATACATGTATTGTGTAACATGAAGTCCTATGAGTGTCATCTGATGAAGATCAAAGGTTAGTGATTAATTTGATCTCTATTTCTGCTTTTTGTGACTCCTCTCTTTGGCTGGAAAAATGGCTGTGTTTTTCTGTGACTAGGTGCTGACCTAAAATAATCGCATGGTATGCTTTCGTCGTAAAGCCTTTTTGAAATCGGACACTGTGGTGGGATTAACAACAAGTTTATCTTTAAAATGGTGTTATAATACTTGTATGTTTGAGGAATTTTAATTATGAGATTTCTGTTGTTTGAATTTGGCGACCCTGAACTGTCACTGGTTGTTGTCAAATCGATCCCATGATCGGGATTTCAGCCAAAATACGTTTTAAGAGGATTTGAACAATGCTGAATGGGTGTAGACAAAGAAAACCTGTCCAGTAGGTGTACCAAAACATTCAAGAGCCATTTTCTCAAAAATGGGTCTAGAAGGTTTATCAACTTCCATTGTTCCTCAACTGCAGTGTATGATACACCATTTTCTAACTCTGAGATTCTACTTGTATCCAATGTAAAAAATAATCATTTAAAAACACATTTCAAATTTTGCTACATAAGACCGAATACAGGTAGTAGGTCACAAATGAGGACAAAACCAGGGCCTGTATTCATAAAGCATCTCAGAGTTGGAGTGCTGATTTAGGATCAGTTTAGGCTTTGAGACCATATTGAGTAAGATAGAGTAGGCTACTACAAATAAATCACACTGTATAGAGATCAGGAAAGGTTATTATCAAGGTTCCCATCTCCTTGAAGCTATTAGAAGGTCATGGGCCCTATTGGCCCTAGTCAAAAGATGTGCACTACATAGGGAATAGGATTCCATGTGGGACGCAAATCCAATAGGACAAGACCAGTAGGCTATATGCTACAAAATAACACCACAGCTTAGGGCAGTGGTTTTCAAACCAATCTTTTGGAACCCCAGACGTTTCACAATGTTGTTGTAGCCCTGAACTAGCTTACATAATTCCCCTAATTAAGGACTTGATTATTAGTTGATAAGTTATTATCAAGGTTCCCAGACATCCCCTTGAAGTTATCAATAGGTTATGTATTAGGCCTAATATATACTCTATATACCTGTATATGAGACAATTATCCAACGTAAACAACATATCATATTGTGTGGGTGGCTCCAGACCGGATTCCGGTCTCCGTTCAGGAAATACCCAATCTGTGTGGTTGGTGAATGGTGGACTAGTCTACACCCGACCTTGGCCGACCCTGAACAGAGTATAGGCTACACCATATCACTAGAGCAACAACATATACGACCTTGGTGTGATTTTACACATATTTAATGTCTCGGAGGCCTGGAGAATAATATAGGTCAAAAGGCAGTGTGACGTATTGGAACAAGCCACATAGGCCTATAGCGTATAGGCTACAATCATTTGACCATACACATAGCCTATGCACTTCAGACAAAAGCTCTATAAAGCCTACCATTAGTAGTCCTACTAATAACGCAATACTGTTTACATGCCACTCTTAGGTTGCATAACACGTTATATAGACTAAACAAAAAGTGTGAATAATAAGTAGGTTAGACATTTACATATTTAATAAAAGTGTCAAAAAAGTGCACCTGCTAGTCGGGACAGAGAGAGAGACGAGCAGTCCAGACAGCTCGTGATGTCAGCGTGGAACCGATCGACTCGCGTGCACCGAGTAGCCTACACAGCCACGAGAGAAGACCGGAGGCCAGCCCGATCAGTGAGACTGTCTGGGAAGCCAATTTGCCAAATTGGGTCCGACGCACGCACTGTCTATTCGTCTGGGGAAATACTTTAATTTATAATGTTCTTTTCCCATCTTAACGAATATTACTGGAAGACTTTTGATGAAACGGTGGTTTATTTCAGGACTAACTGGTGCCCAGCTTTCGTCCCCTCTCTTTCTCTTCCCTTGTTTATTTACTCCTGAATGAAAGATAAACAAACTAACCTATTTCGTTCTCATCCGCGCTTGTTTGCGTACCCATCCGATGATCCCTTAATTAAGCTGTTTCCTCATCACCTCACCCTAACGATAAACCCCATCATAATAACCCACAACATGTGAACTTGGGGCAGCGTCTTGGTCTCACAGTGGTCTGGTCTGACTGCACCACTGGATGATCACTGCACAACAACAAAGATAAAGAACCGTCTAGAGAGAGAGGAGGGTGCTATGGCAGACAGCAGGGTCCCGCATGGCATGAGACCGAGCGAGGGAGAACACACGACCCTCAAAACCCGATGGCTGCGCTCAAGCAAGGCATCTCACATCGCCAACAATGTTTTAATTTGTTTAAAATTGTAATAACATCTCTAAAATACCGGGCCAATATGATAAAACTCGATTTGACAGACAATGATAATCCCAAAATTCTCGCGCACCGCACACCACCCCCCAAAAATAAATTTGGGGCGCAGCTGGCACCATGCAACGCCGGATGTCCATTATTAATTTTTAATACCGTACGAAACGCCAGATTTAGAAAGCGTGTGGAGTGGCTTCGCACGCCACAATGGAGCTTACATTACAGTCTACATTCTTTACAGTCATGACCTAAAAAAAAACGAATAGGTTGCGAGTAAAATATTTCGATATAAAAGAAGTTACCTCGTTTCCCCTTTTGTCATTTCTTACACCTGACTGTGTAGGCTACAGTTGCCTAACCGACGCGAATATGACCGACAGTGACAGTAGCCTAACCGACTCGAATGTGTACAGTAACAGCCTGTGACAATAGCCTACGGCCAAAGTTGAAAGGGTTTTCAGGAGATCGAAAAGCATGCACCGCTCTCAATATGCAGTTGAACCCTCCTCCCTAAATATACTTTGTATCGGTTCTACTAAAAATCATTTAACAAAATAATAGCGCAAATACTTATCCGAAATACGAGGTAAATCCAAGAGGGGATAACTACCAACTTCAGTAAATTACAAAGCTTAAGTGACTAGCTACATAGCTATACCTTATTAGGTTTCGTCCGTGTCCCCTTGAAAGAATCCTCTTCAGACAAGGTTACTAACCCACACCAGTGTAAAATGTCTGCCTTAACCACTCCAAAGATTATTACGCACATACAAGTGTGATAACACCGCGAAAGTCATAATACCCAAAACACATCATTTATCCTGACATAAAGGAAGTTAGTTTTAAACAGCTGGTGTCGAGCTAGTCCATAGTTGATCAAACGGGGACATCAAGGCTGTACAGGATAATGTCTGATCCAAAACAGAGCAGATTTCGAAAAGAGACCAGACACAATTAATACATTTTGAATTATTGCCTCCATAATGCATAGATAAACCTAATTCTATTTTATAGAAGCTCGTAAATAACTTACACATCTCCACGGAGCGGTCTAACCCCCTTACGCATCACATGGTGTCGCCCGTATGACTCACAATTAAAAAAGAGCGAACTGGTAGCCTAGTCTACTTTCAATTTTTCGGCGGAATGATAATACTTCAGTTTCTCATCCGCTTTTTGGAGGGGAGGGGAGGCGTGAACATTGTTCCGATGATGTTATATGTTTTGTTATTGTGCTTACATGTTAATGGTAGGATGGAATATGCACTCGGTTAAATTTGACACGGCCTCCCCTTAAAAGCGAAAGGACCAACACACGCGCGCTCGGCTCGCAGAGCAACGGAGGAAAACTTCTGATGCAAAATGGAAACTGTGTCAACGGGTAAACACAGGCTCTCGGTGCACGAGGGCATACGAGTTCATGGCAGCGCTCAATTCTAGTGGTCGAGTTCGTTTTGCAAGTCCCGGTGCCCCGGTTTGCAGGATTTTGCTTATTTTAGACCACTCTCTTGGTCCTTAGGTGACGTCTTCATTCAACCGGGGCTACGGACCATGCAAAACGAACTCGCCTAGTGAAAACGGATATGGCTGGCGTAACGTCAGAGCTGGGGCGGGTTCATGTGAACCATCTTTAGGACACGGTGAAGAATGAGGGCCTGAACCCGGTGAACCGCACGACTACTTACTGTACCGAGGGCTCTAGCCTGCTTCCTGCTGCGCCGCTCTATAGGCAGATAATTACATTAAATCCGAGAATATAGGTCAGATTCCTATTAAAATGTAATGTAAAAAGTGTCTAGCCTAGCTAGCCTACTCTGCTACATGCAGACCAGTATCACAATGATAAGCAGCCCAGGCCTACAGACAGTAATCATATGTTCCTTTTCTATTTAAATCTGAATGTCACACAAAAGTAGGTAGCCACTTGCCTGTGTGTGTGCAGAACGTCAAGTTACATTACCATGAATAATACAAGAGTTTAGTGTGTGTGTGTGTGTGTGACAGAGAGGGAGAGTACGTTATCTTTCATTAATTATAGAACAGTTTAGTGTGGTGTGAGTGACGGAGAGAGACAGACACAGCGAGTGTGCGTTTGTTTGTGAGAGAGGGTGTGTACTTGTGTGTACTGTGAGAAACACAGCGAGAGAGAGAGTGTGTGCACGTTCATGCGCGCCTGTGTGTGCTATACGTACAGTATGTCCTCTCCCAGTCGGCAGTAGATATAGGCCACAGCATATGACACATTCCATATGCAATGGAGAGAACAACGCAGCTGACAGAGAATGATCACAGACATTTTGGCAAAGTGGGTGGGGTTATATCCTGCCTGTTTGGCCCTGTCCGAGGGTATCATTGGATGGGGCCACAGTGTCTCCTGACCCCTCCTGTCTCAGCCTCCAGTATTTATGCTGCAGTAGTTTATGTGTCGGGGGGCTGGGGTCAGTGTCTCCTGACCCCTCCTGTCTCAGCCTCCAGTATTAATGCTGCAGTAGTTTATGTGTCGGGGGACTGGGGTCAGTGTCTCCTGACCCCTCCTGTCTCAGCCTCCAGTATTTATGCTGCAGTAGTTTATGTGTCGGGGGGCTGGGGTCAGTGTCTCCTGACCCCTCCTGTCTCAGCCTCCAGTATTAATGCTGCAGTAGTTTATGTGTCGGGGGACTGGGGTCAGTGTCTCCTGACCCCTCCTGTCTCAGCCTCCAGTATTTATTATGCAGTAGTTTATGTGTCGGAGGACTAGGGTCAGTCTGTTATATCTGGAGTATTTCTACTGTTTTATCTGGTGTCCTGTGTGAATGTAAGTATGCTCTCTCTAATTCTCTCTTTCGGAGGACCTGAGCCATAGGACCATGCCTCAGGACTACCTGGCATGATGACTCCTTGCTGTCCCCAGTCCACCTGGCCGTGCTGCTGCTCCAGTTTCAACTGTTCTGCCTGCGGCTATGGAACCCTGACCTGTTCACCGGACGTGCTACCTGTACCAGACCTGCTGTTTTCAACTCTCTAGAGACAGCAGGAGCGGTAGAGATACTCTCAATGATCAGCTATGAAAAGCCAACTGACATTTACTCTTGAGGTGCTGATTTGCTGCACCCTCGACAACTACTGTGATTATTATTATTTGACCATGCTGGTCATTTATGAACATTTGAACATCTTGGCCATGTTCTGTTATAATCGCCACCCGGCACAGCCAGAAGAGGACTGGCCGCACCTCATAGCCTGGTTCCTCTCTAGGTTTCTTCCTAGGTTTTGGCCTTTCTAGGGAGTTTTTCCTAGCCACCGTGCTTCTACACCTGCATTGCTTGCTGTTTGGGGTTTTAGGCTGGGTTTCTGTACAGCACTTTGTCGCACCAGCTGATGTAAGAAGAGCTATATAAATACATTTGATTTGATTTTAATCCAATCACTGAACAAGCCTGTCAGAACCATAGATATTCTAGAGTGTATAGGTCTGTGTTCTCATTCTATCTCTATGGCCAGAACTGTGGAACATGGTAACTATGAGACACCAAGGCCATTTCATTCTGTTGAAAACAATAGTCATAGCCCAGGTGGGTCGTTGTTAAAAATGAGACAGAGAGGTTTAGACTATTGAAAGTGTGTGCGTGCGTGTGTGTGTGTGTGTGCGTGTGTGTGTGTGTGATTGTTGAAGGCCAAATAGGAATTTCAAAGTAAAAACTTTCCTCCACATCTCATATCGTCCTGTATCTTCTTCAGTCATCATTGTCTGTAGGGTGCCATTTGGGATACAACGATTTTCCATCACCTTCACACAGCAGCAGGCCCATAATGTTGGGTAATCACAACTGTCTGATCCTAGATGATGAATGATGTCTGTAATGTTATGTAACCCTGTAATCCCTAATCTGCTGGTTGCACAAATGGCTCAATTGTTTTTTCCCCCTCTTTTGTAGCTGTAAGGCTAGAGGTTTCCTTTAGCTATAGCCTTAACGTCCATTTTAACTGTCTAAACGTCCCTTTAATCTCCATTCTAACTGTGTAAATGTCAACTTTAACTGTACCAACGTCCATTTTAACTGTGTAAATGTCCCTTTAAACTCCATTCTAACTGTGTAAATGTCCCTTTAAACTCCATTCTAACTGTGTAAATGTCAACTTTAACTGTACAAACATCCATTTTAACTGTCTAAACGTCCCTTTAAACTCCATTCTAACTGTGTAAATGTCAACTTTAACTGTACAAACCTTC
Source organism: Oncorhynchus kisutch (assembly GCF_002021735.2). Taxonomy (NCBI): domain Eukaryota; kingdom Metazoa; phylum Chordata; class Actinopteri; order Salmoniformes; family Salmonidae; genus Oncorhynchus; species Oncorhynchus kisutch. The sequence continues at coordinate 45,570 of NW_022263327.1, forward strand.
GTTCTAACTGTTTAAATGAATGGTAAAGAACATTGCTCATAATATCAGGTGTGTGTGTGTGTCTGTACGATAGAGACAAGTGTCAGGTGCAGGCTGAGAAGGATTCAGAAGGAGACATGACACAGTGTACCAGACATTGAAATAGGGTTTTTACTAAGGGATTCACATGGACAATGTCACTGTATACACCTACACATTAGATCACACTTACACAAGGCCTGAGTCAGACAAGTCTTTTTCCAGTGTCAAAAACACACACATCTATACGCTCAATGTTTCCATGGTGACCACAATGAACGAGCTGTTGTGCCCGTTGCAACCTAGGTCTAGTGTTCATAATAATGGACCGAGGCTTCCACATATCTACATAGCTGGAATACATGGAACAGCTTTCTCTCATGTAAACAGATCTATTCATGTCAGCCCTGGGCTGAATCATGTCTAATTCAGGGAGCGTCCTAAATTACTCCCTATTCCCTACATAGTGCACTACTTTTGACCAGAGCCCAATGGGCCCTGATTAAAAGGAGTGCGCTATATATTATAGGCAATAGGTTGCCATTAGGGACATGGACTTGATCTATCACTTTTGATCCCTCTGTAAACCGCCACCACAACGATCAACAAGGCTTAAAGGAAAACACAACATCATTTGGTCTTTCTCAAAAGTAGCTGTATATTGATGTATCTTTCTTGACTTTTTGGCTGAGCTGAGGAACAAGCTGTCTCAGAGATAGGAGGCCCTAGCCTGGTCCCAGATGTGTTTGTGCCATCTTGCCAACTACATTGGTGTGATTGTCAAGCCAAACATGTTTAGTATGACAGCGAATGACAAGGAGTTGGCATGGTGGCACTAACAAGACTGGCACTGAGGCTAAGATGGCTTCTCTCTGGGTGGGGGTGGAGGGAGGGCAGGGAAGGTTGTGGCTGGCTGGAGCTGGGGTGCCTTCCTACAGAAAGCATCACACATCGTTTACACAAGAAGGGGCAGAGGCTGATAGCAAGCACTTGCAGCGTTTGGAGTCAATTCAAGTTCAACTCAAAGTTATTTAGGAATGGAAATGTTTCAATTCATAATTATGATTTTTCAGTTCATTTTATAGGGAAATTCCTGAATTGATGGGAGTTAATTGTTGAATTGGAATTGAGTCCTCCAACCCTGTCCCTGCAGCAAGACTAGTTGTATTGTGGTCGACGACAAACACTGGCTGATATTGTGATCATGATCACCATGGTAACTAGGAGGACCTAGGGTTGAAAAATTATAGGAAATTTCCCCAAATTCCCAGGTTTCCAGAAATCCCGGTAGGGATATTCTTGGAATTAGAAGGGAATGTGTAGGAAATCTGGGTATCCTCCAACCAGGATTTCTGACCAGGGAATTTTGGGAAAGTTACTGGAATTTTGCAACCCTAGGAGGACCATAACGATCCTGGAGAGCGACGATGGGAAAGGAGAGAGGCTAGAGTAAGGAGTTGTCCTAGTGGTTGAGATTTTAAAGACGCTTAAAATGGAGTGGGGCTCTCGAGTGTAGTTTCTCATGGCCGTCGGCCAGCCAACCACTCCTGGAAATGTACTAGTATTTACACACAGAATGACTCAACAATAATCATCAAGGTAACATAATACAGACACTGACTCCACATAACATAACAGTCAACTTATGTAAGAGCCAGGACGTCAGTCAAAATAAATACTCAACTTCTATTAAGACTTTCTTATGATGATAATAATAATAACAACAACATGTAGAGGAATTGTAAACAATAACAATAACAGGTCAACTAAACCTCCAAGATTGCACGTTTTAACTGTAGCTAGAGACGCAAATGACATCTATATGCGACCTGGTAATATCGGGTTTATCAGTGTGAGCTATGCCGTCCAGTGCATTATCAAAACAAATACATTGTTTTGCTCAAAAATAGAAGGATTATATGTAACATATACAATTATATTATATCATTTGATATGTCATATGACTTTCATACCTGCTATCCAATAAATGGAATTCTGCATGCATTCTACAACACGTTGGAACATCAGCAGCATGATGACCTAGATATATGTTTCATATAATCCTTACATATATAGTGTCATATACTTTTCTGTCTAAGGAGTATTATACATCGCTTATCTATGTTGTCACAGATTTGATCCCAACATTAGAACATGATTGTTTAAAACCTCTTAAGGATCGGACCCTTTTCTCCCCCAAATGTTCACCTAAAATAACATACCCAAATCAAACTGCTTGTAACTCAGGACCTGACGCAAGGATATGCATATTCTTGATACCATTTGAAAGGAAACACTTTGAAGTTTGTGGAAATATGAAATGAATGTAGGAGAATATAACACATTAGATCTGGTAAAAGATAATACAAAGAAAAAAAACAATGTTTTTTTTTGTATTTTTTTTTTACCATCATCTTTGAAATGTAAGAGAAAGGCCAAAACGTATCATTCCAGCCCAGGCACAATTTAGATATTGGCCACTAGATGGCAGCAGTGTATGTGCAAAGTTTTAGACTGATCCAATGAACCATTGCATTCTGTTCAACATTTTGTATCAAGACTGGCCAAATGTGCCTAATTGTTTTTTTCATAACTTTTCAAGTTCATAACTCCTCAAACAATAGCATGGTATTCTTTCACTGTAATAGCTACTGTAAATTGGACAGTGCAGATTCTCTCCTATCTGACTTGACTGCTGCAGGTTCAGATGGCGATGCAAAACATTCTGACAACGTTGCAGTGACGTAAGAAAGACATTGGGATGGAGGGATAGAGGAATGTAGCCGGGGATGTAAAGAGGAGGGTATAGACGGGTTTCAGGAGTCAAGTTGTAAAAGAATCCAGTCCAGGATGGATGAAGGAAATGAAGATATGTGGTCAACGGAGCATCAAAGAGAACCCAACCCTGAAGAGAGAAAGAGAGAGATTCTTTTTACAATAATTTTTGTGGGGGTTTTATGTGTTTTATTGAGCTAGGCCAGTGAAGAGAAGACAGGAAAGGTAGGAGAGACTGCGAGTCTGAATGACAGTAGGTCAGATTCCAACCCATGCCATCTCTGGTATCCTAGGCTGTGAGGGTCAGGGTTCGCGGCCCTGACACATTAACGCTTATTATTGAAAGCTATTATACAGTGCTATGTCAGGCGTTATAATTAGACAGTACGACTGACCTGGTGTTACTCCCAGAAGTAGCGGAGGTACCAGATAGTCTCGTTCTTCAGCTGAGGTCCAAACAGAGGGTTGGCCTGGGCTAGGATGGCTATCAGCCAGCTGCACACACACACACACACACACACACACACACACACACACACACACACACACACACACACACACACACACACACACACACACACACACACACACACACACACACACACACACACACACACACACACACACACACACACACACACACACACAGTAGAGAACCTGGCATTAACTTATACAGCAACTAGAGAACCTGACATTAACTTATACAGTAAGTAGACTTAGAGATAACACAGAGTAGAGAACCTGACAGGACATCCATACTCACAATAACCAACAACAAACAGCTGTCAAGATCAAACTAGTGATGACAACCCTGTGAACAGAAAGAGTTAATACACATTACCATATCAGCTATCATCGCAAACACACACTATAACCTGCTTAATATGAACGACATCTTTGATATACAGTAGCTACTTAGCTACTACTGTGACAACTGCATTGCGAGCGGGCCAACAGCAGGGATGAGAGAGAGAGAGGATCGATGCGTATAAGGCTTCTGTCCAGGGCCCACTGTTTCCATCCCGTTCATTCATTACAATCCGAGATATAGGAACATATCCTTACAATGCTAAATATTTGCCTTAAAAAAAGCGAATATAAATATTTACCAGATTACCATTAATCAGATTACCATTATACACCATTTTTCGCTTCTGTTATGCGTTTGTATGGATAACGGTAGGTAGGACACCTACCCTCGGTTTGGTCCTTTGGGCACGAAAAAGGGTGCTACAATACCAACGAGCGCCCATAACGTGGTGAAACAGATCATCGGCAGCGCGAAAGAGCCCATCGTTACACCGAATAGATCACCGGCTGAAAGATAAATAAATATCAAATTGTGTCCTTAGCTAGAACAACAGCATCAACGGGTCCGCTGCGTTCCTAATCAAGAACCCCCTTGCAGTTTTCTCCCGCCTTCTCCCATTAAAACGCCTCTGATTGGCCGGGAGCATTGTGATTGCAGTCTTTGATTGGTTTAGATTGTGTGTGCGTCAGTATTAAGAAAGGAGCGACTGGCTAGTGGAATGCGTATAGGCCTAGTCTGACAGCAGATCGGAAGTGAAATGTAACAGTAACAAATTGTTGACACAATGTAACAATGTTGCCGAGTTAAAAGTAAGTATAGTTTGGACCACACTTTTCCCTAAAATTAATACACTGGTCACTGTAATGGCCTTGGTTATAGCTAATTATAAACTGGGTAATTCGAGCCCTGAATGCTAATTGGCTGTGGTAAATCAGACTGTATACCAGGGGTATGACAAAGTATGTAATTTTACTGCTCTAATTACATTGGTAACCACTTTATAATATCAATAAGGCACCTCGGGGGCTTGTGACATATGGCCAATATACCACGGCTACGGGCTGTATCCAGGCACTCCACATTGCGCATAAGAACAGGCATTAGCCGTGGTATATTGGCCATATACCACACCTCCCCTGGCCTTATTGTGTAATTATAAACTGGGTGGTTCAAGCCCTGATTGCTGATCGGCTGAAAAGCCGTGGTCTATCAGACCGTATACCATGGTATGACAAAACATGCATTTTTACTGCTCTAATTTAGTTGGTAACCAGTTTATAATAGCAATAAGGCACCTCAGGGGTTTTAGAATATATGGCCAATATGCCACAGCTTTGGGCTGTGTTTTAGCGCTTCGTGATGCGTCGTACCTAAGAACAGTCTTCAGCCATGGTAAAGCCATGGTACAGCCATGGTAAAGCCATGGTACAGCCATGGTACAGCCATGGTACAGCCATGGTATTGGCGATATACCACACCCCCTTATGGCCTTATTGCTTAAATATAATATGCTTAATCCGTCGGTTATTTTCAATGTGTTGCCACATTTAATAGCATAAATGCCAAGTAACAAACAACATGTGACTGAATGCTAAGTAGCCATGTTCCCAGCTGCTGTCATGCTGTAGCGCAAGTCAACAGCATGACTTCACCACAGACACGGATTTAGTTTTGTACTGTAGGAGATCTACATCTTTTCTCATACACTGAGTATAGCAAACAATAGGAACACCTTCCTAATGTTGAGTTGGGCCTTCATCACAGCCTCAGTTCGTCAGGGCATGGACTGACTCCACAAGGTGTCAAAAGTGTTCCACGGGGACGCTTCAAATGCCTCCCACAGTTGTGTCAAGTTGACTAGATGTCCTTCTGGTGGTGGACCATTCCTGATACACACAGGAAACTGTTGAGTGTGAAAACCCCCAGCAGTGTTGCAGTTCTTGACACAAACCAATGTGTGTGGCACCTAGTACCATATCCTGTTCAAAGGCACTTTTCTTCCATTCACCCTCTGAATGGCACACACACACACACACACACTTAATGTCTCAATTGTCTCAAGGCTTAAAAATCCTTATTTAACCTGTCTCCTCCCCTTCATCTACACTGGTTGAAGTGGATTTAACAAGTGACATCAATAAGGGATCGTAGCTTTCACCTGGATTCACCTGGTCAGTCTGTCGTGGAAAGAGCAGGTGTTCTTAATGTTTTTTATACTCAGTGTATATATAATAAATATAGCTGGACAATGTTACTAATGGAATCATAACAGCATTATTTCTCTTCACACCAGATTAGTTCCTTTTCTCCAGGATCTCCAGCACTACTTTCAATTGAATTGAATTGAATTTTATTTGGGTTAAAAAATAATGCATCCAACAAGATGTGCATTTGTTTACTGAAGGATAACATGTGAAAGCATTATATAGGCCCAATGAAAACACTTATTTCCATAGTGGTCCTAGATGGTAGCCTGGGTACCGGTCTTTTTGGGGTAACATCCTTGTCACTGCTGTCATTTGGCAAAAAAGACACGGAGTGTCAGGGAGTGTTTCTCCTTTGCCAAGATAATCTATCTACCTGACAGGTGTGGCATATCAAGAAGCTGATTAAACAGCATTATAATTACACAGGTGCACCTTGTGCTGGGGATAATAAAAGGTCACTAAAATATGCACAAAACACAATGCCACAGATGTTTCAAGCTTTGAGGGAGTGTGAAATTTGCATACTGACTGCAGGGATGTCCACGCCAGCCTAACCTACACATCCAGCGTCTTCACCAGCGGGATCGTCTGAGACCAGCCACCCGGACAGATGATGAAACTTAGGAGTCTGTCTGTAATAAAGCACTTTTGTGGGGAAACACTCATTCTGATTGGCTGGGCCTGGCTCCCCAGTGGGTGGGGCTATGCCTTCCCAGGCCCAGCCATGGCTGAGCCCCTTCCCAGCCATGTGAAATACAGTTATATGAACTGTAACTCAGTAAACTCATTGAAATGTTTGCATGTTGCTTTTATATTTTTGTTCAGTATATGTTGAAAGCAGGTGCTTCCACACAGGTGTGGTTTCTGAGTTGATTAAGGAATTAACATCCCATCATGCTTAGGGTCATGTATAAAAAATGCTGGGCAGGGCATGAGACAGCATTTTCCACCACTGTCAAAAAAACACCAAATTCTGGAATTTATTGTGAAAGAATGGTGTCACATCCCTCCAATATAGAGTTCCAGAGACTTGTAGAATCTATGCCAAGGCACATTGAAGCTGTTCTGGCTCGTATTAAGACACTTTATGTTGGTGTTTCCTTTATTTTGGCAGTTACCTGTATGCGCTCCATTGTATCAACTGTAGGGTTGTACTGCCAAACTACATTCTGTACATTTCCTTTTCAGACAAAGGGCATAGTGTTACATCACCTCCCGTTGAAATCTAGCCAGACTCCCTCTCTCTTTTCTCTCTCTCTCTATCTCTCTCTGTGTATCTATCTACAGTGTGGCAAAAAAGTATTTAGTCAGCCACAAATTGTTCTCCCACTTAAAAATATGAGAGAGGCCTGTAATTTCCATCATAGGTACACTTCAACTATGACAGACAAAATGAGGAAAGAAAATCCAGAAAATCACATTGTAGGATTTTTTATGAATTTAGTTTCAAATTATGGTGGAAAATAAGTATTTGGTCACCTACAAACAAGCAAGATTTCTGGCTCTCACAGACCTGTAACTTCTTCTTTAAGAGGCTCCTCTGTCCTCCACTCATTACCTGTATTTGAACTTGTTATCAGTATAAAAGACACCTGTCCACAACCTCAAACAGTCATACTCCAAACTCCACTATGGCAAAGACCAAAGAGCTGTCAAAGGACACCAGAAACAAAATTGTAGACCTGCACCAGGCTGGGAAGACTGAATCTGCAATAGGTAAGCAGCTTGGTTTGAAGAAATCAACTGTGGGAGCAATTATTAGGAAATGGAAGACATACAAGACCACTGATAATCTCCCTCGATCTGGGGCTCCACGCAAGATATCACCCCGTGGGGTCAAAATGATCACAAGAACGGTGAGCAAAAATCCCAGAACCACACGGGGGGACCTAGTGAATGACCTCCAGAGAGCTGGGACCAAAGTAACAAAGCCTACCATCAGCAAGGGCATTGAAGATGAAACGTGGCTGGGTCTTTCAGCATGACAATGATCCCAAACACACCGCCCGGAAATGAAGGAGTGGCTTCGTAAGAAGCATTTCAAGAGTGGCCTAGCCAGTCTTCAGATCTCAACCCCATAGAAAATCTTTGGAGGGAGTTGAAAGTCCGTGTTGCCCAGCAACAGCCCCAAAACATCACTGCTCTAGAGGAGATCTGCATGGAGGAATGGGCCAAAATTCCAGCAACAGTGTGTGAAAACCTTGTGAAGACTTACAGAAAACGTTTGACCTCTGTCATTGCCAAACAAAGGGTATATAACAAAGTATTGAGAAACTTTTGTTATTGACCAAATACTTATTTTCCACCATAATTTGCATATAAATTCATAAAAAATCACTACAATGTGATTTTCTGGATTTTTTTTCTCATTTTGTCTGTCATAGTTGAAGTATAACTATGATGAAAATTACTCATCTTTTTAAGTGGGAGAACTTGCATAATTGGTGGCTGACTAAGTACTTTTTTGCCCCACTGTATGTCTGTCTGTCTGTCTGTCTCTCTCTGTATCTCTCTTTCTCTCTGTCTCTCCTATATATATATATATACAGTACCAGTCAAAGGTTTGGACACACCTACTCATTCCTGAGTTTTCTTTATTTGTACTATTTTCTACATTCTGTACATTTCCTTTTCAGACAAAGGGCATAGTGTTACATCACCTCCCGTTGAAACCAAGCCAGACTCTCTCTCTATCTCAGCATCTGTCTGGTATGATACCATGTCAACATGACATGTCCTATGCCTTAACAGACATGCTACAATGTCATAAGAATGTCACAAAAAACCTGTAGGCAACAAACAGAGATTTTATTTACATTTTATGGCATAAATCATCCCCATACATTTCCAGAAATGCTATTGACAGCTAGAGGAAACCTAATAGATCAACATTGAAGATGTGGATTAAGCCTAGTCCAGGACTAAAAAGCATTCTCATTTACAGATTTTAAATTGAAATAACTTTTTAGTCCTGGACTTGGTGTCTGGGAAACAGGGCCTAATTTAAATAAATAAATGATTGAATGAACTCTGACCTACAAAGCAAACCAATCAATGTTTAGATCAGGGGTAGGCAACGAGATTCAGAGGCGGGACGATTTGTGTCGGAGCAGATGGTTGGGGGTCCGGTACATAATAATCATTTGGTTGTCTGCTTTCCCCCTGCCGCAAGGTACTACCAAGGACACCTTGACTTGTGTGTACACTGTGACATTCAACACTGTGACATTCAACACACACACACACACACACACACACACACACACACACACACACACACACACACACACACACACACACACACACACACACACACACACACACACACACAAGCACACACAAGCACACACACACACACACACACACACACGCACACAAGCACACACACACAAGCACACAAGCACACATTCACACACTTGAGTCTGTTTGTTTTGTCCATAGACATTTTTACATATTCAGATGTCACTGCATCCTTCCAAGTTCTTTGTGTCATCTCTAGCTGTGTAAACACATTATCACCAGTAAAACACCAGTCTCTAGCCCCATAGAAAAGCCTCTCCACACCAGGGTCTCTAGCCCCATAGAAAAGCCTCTCCACACCAGGGTCTCTAGCCCCATAGAAAAGCCTCTCCACACCAGGGTCTCTAGCCCCATAGAAAAGCCTCTCCACACCAGGGTCTCTAGCCCCATAGAAAAGCCTCTCCACGCCAGGGTCTCTAGCCCCATAGAAAAGCCTCTCCACACCAGGGTCTCTAGCCCCATAGAAAAGCCTCTCCACACCAGGGTCTCTAGCCCCATAGAAAAGCCTCTCCACACCAGGGTCTCTAGCCCCATAGAAAAGCCTCTCCACACCAGGGTCTCTAGCCCCATAGAAAAGCCTCTCCACACCAGGGCAGCAATAGGAAAATGACAGTAGAGGGTTTAGTCATATTAAAGCTCTATAGCAGCTCATGGTTATCATGTCACTGCAAGAATGGTGATGGTCATTCCTTCATTCTAGAATCAACTCTTTTTTTCTATGGGTTTTACATTCATCATCTCTCTTTATTGCTCTCTCTCTCGCTGTCTCTCTCCCACTCCCTCTGTCTACCTACTTCTTCCCTCGCTCGTTCTTTCTCTATGACAGTGAACTATCGCCACCTAGTGGTTTAAGGGATACTTTACTAGTCTGACTATGGACTCCAGGCTGTAACTTTACCCGGGTTGTTTACCGGACACAGATCATGTCAATGTACTAGAATAAATTCGTATAACACTACAGTATATTGTAGCGTTCAGTTTTTTTCACCAAATGGCCTTTAAGTAAGTAGGAACTGAAGTTTCAATATCCCGAAACAAGCATATCAAAACATGTTTCCTTTCAAAGCTCCCCTGATATTTTTAATGAAATTCACATCACAGTCCGCGGTTAATTTTAAGTTTCAGCTTTCATTTATTCATCTTCAGATGATATCTGAGTTTCATTATTGCTTTGCCAAGAGAGTGGTCGTGGCAGGCAGACACATGCCCACATGCAGGAAACGTTGCGGTCAAGCTAGTCTCGTGTAGCCCTACCTAACTATACAAGCTTTCCATGCGCAACCACACTTAGGAACACGGTATCAGGTGGAACTCGGATTTGGACGAGAGAGCGCTCGTAAAGCTTAGTGTAGAGGCGCATAGATTCTGTCTGTCGGATAGCTTGATCATTTACGAGTGTCAGATGTAGCTCGTCCGCATTCAGGAAACGGCGCAGATAAAGGCAGTTGAACGAACAACTAAGATCGATTCACCCGGCGGTTAAACTGTGGGGTAACCGCGGTCAATACTGGCACTTTTATCTAGTTTTAAAGTGATATACTTTCAGTGTTTTGTATATTTTGTATTCGAGTTGATAATGCTGGATGGTCGAACTGATGAAGTTCACAAGAGACATTTGCCGACTGCTGGGTATTGGAGGCGGTAAGTAAAAGTAACTGCGAGGCCACTGTAAAGTTATTGAACTCATAAATGTCTATGTATTTTACGTGTGTAGTGTTTATCGATTATCGATTTCTCGCTGGCGAGTCTACTCGACTGAAGACAAGTTACACAAGTTAACATGCTCCTATGCTGTGTGATAGCCTATTGTGATCACAAATAGGAGTGATATTATTTTGTTTATGTTAGTCATGTATGTTCCTATAAAAGGTTGCCTTGTATTTAAAGCGGTTGAAACCATAACAAGTCTGAGGGAGGAACTTGGAAAAATGTAACCTCTCTCAAATTCATAGTTCGAGTTACGGATGTAAGGACGGATCAGCCGTGATATCAAAATGATAGTTTTATTCATTTTTTGAGCCTGTATAGTGTTTGTTTACATATACTTTGTTTACAAACATTGGAGTAAAACAAGCTTATATTTTGGGTTCTGATGGGGTGCAACAGTTGAACTAAGCTCATGAGGATCAATGGATATATATATATATATATATATATTTAATTAATTTTAGTCCAAAAATGTATGTAGGAACTGCAGATTGGTCCTGTTTTAAATAAAGTATATTTGCTTTTGGGTTCCCGAGTGGCACAGCGGTCTAAGGCACTGCATCTCAGTGCTAGAGTTGTCACTACAGACCCTGGTTTGATTCCAGGCTGTATCACAACTGGCTGTGATTGGATGATCCATAGGGCGGTGCACAATTGACCCAGCGTCGTCCTGGTTAGGGTTTGGCCGCTGTAGGCCGTCATTTGTAAATAAGAATTTGTTCTTAACTGACCTGCCTTGTTAAATAAATCAAAATAAACCATTATTTTTGCTCTCTCACTCACAGAATCAGTATGTTTCTTCTTCAGTCCTTTGTGTAGGCTTTTCTGTCTCTCTGCTCGATCTGCATGTGCCGACACGCCACATCGGAATCTGAGACTTTGTTTCCATTATGCTTACAAGACACGGTGCAGTGCACATAGCTAAGGGGACACAGTCCTCTTGGCTCGAGGGTTGTGTGTCTTTGTGGAACAGATCTGGTCCTGTGTTGCTCAGATGGTAGGACCATGGGGCCTGTAATTCCAGGGTAGTGGGTTCAATTGCCGGGACCACCCATATGTAAATTGTATGCACGCATGACTGAAAGTCGCTTTGGATAAAAGAGTGTGCTAAATGGCATATGTTATGACATTAACTCTGGATGAATCTCTACCCTAAATGTAAGAGAACAAATTGATGACTAATTCCAATAGAACGCAGTCACCAGTAATTCCCAGACTCTTGTTTAAATCTAAAGGCCTTCTATTCCCTAGTTCCTGGTTTAGTCTTTTGTCTCAAATTGGTTTTGTGGTGGTGAATTCAGGACGCTTCTTCTATAAGCCAAGGCCACAGAGGACTGCAGTGTGTATAAGCCAAGGCCACAGAGGACTGCAGTGTGTATAAGCCAAGGCCACAGAGGACTGCAGTGTGTATAAGCCAAGGCCACAGAGGACTGTAGTGTGTGTATAAGCCAAGGCCACAGAGGACTGTAGTGTGTGTATAAACCAAGGCCACAGAGGACTGTAGTTTGTATAAACCAAGGCCACAGAGGACTGTAGTGTGTAGCTAGGCCTGGGCTATTGCACTCACTAACTGACATTGCTCAAGATACTCTCTACATGACCAAGATGCACTCTACATGACCAAGATGCACTCTACATGACCAAGATGCACTCTACATGACCAAGATGCACTCTACATGACCAAGATGCACTGCAATTGACCAAGATGCACTCTACTAGACCAAGATATAGGAATCAAACCTGCAATAATTGGGCCATGCTTTTAACAAAATGTCAATACACACTTCTGTGAAACACATAATGAACCCTTGTATGTGGATACCTGTAATGTTCCACACTTCCACAGTAGACTAACAGCATGTATTTAAACAGTAATAATCCACACTCTAATTGATACCCCCGATCAACAAGTTGAGAGAGAGAGAGAGAACATGGATTTTGGGATATACATAACATTCCTCTCTTCCACAGTAAACTAGTTAAACATCATTCCCAGGCTATTTTCAGCACCTCTGATTCCGTCAGATGAAGGTGTTGCAACAGCATCCGAGCAGAGAGCAGAGAGTCAGCAGACAATCTGGTCATTGTTGTTGTGGTATTCAAATGAGAGGCACCTGATCGCTGTCATCACACTGAAGAGGCCGTGTAGGTTTGACGATAACATCTGGGGCTGTCCGCGTTCCAAATGGCGTTCCACCTGGAGGAAATATTTGACTTTCAGTTTGATTGTCTTTTAGCTGCCTGAGAAATCCTCTTCCGTGATGACTCACACACACACACTACAGTCCTCTGTGGCCTTGTTTGGTCAAACCAGAAGGATGTCTTTGTCATAAGAGAATAGAGGGAATGGATTAGAGCTGAACTGATCCATTATACGACAGGGGAAACTTGGATTTTTTTGCTGACACAGACAGAACCCACCCGTCTGTTTCATTGGGCCGATGAGGGTGATGAGGGTGGTATGGAGATGGGTTGTGTTGTGTGTATTCTTTGTGGGTGACTGTGTGGTGGCTAACTACTAACAAAGTGTTCTGCTTTGATTTGACTCCCTTCTGTCTTCTTCTCTGGTCTGTCAGCCTAAGGCATTATGGGTGACGGGGGGAGGGGTACTTTGTCTCTGAGTGGCAGGAAACCACAGGCATGCAGAGAGAGACATATAAATACCACCAATATTTATCTGTTTATCGTCCCCCGCTATTCGAACTACAACTATTTACACATTGTTAAAACAGCTGATAATATAACACTTGAAATGTCTATTTTTTTCAACCTTTTTAAGTGCAATGTTTACTGTTAATTTTAAATAGTTTTTTGTTTGATGTTGTTGAATTAGTTTCTTCTCACTTGTTTATTTCACCTGCTTTGGCAATGTAAACAGAGTATGTTTCCATGCCAATTAATCCCTTTGAATTAAATTGAGGCAGAGAGCGAGAGGCAGAGAGCGAGAAGCAGAGAGCGAGAGGCAGAGAGCGGGAGAAAGACAGATGTTCAGAGAGAGAAGGAGTGGCAGAGGGAGTGAGACTGAGAGCATGGCAAAGAGAGAGAGACTGAGAGCATGGAAGAGAGAGAGAGACTGAGAACATGGCAGAGAGAGAAGGAGTGGCAGAGGGAGTGAGGCTGAGAGCATGGCAGAGAGAGTGAAGGAGTGGCAGAGGGAGTGAGGCTGAGAGCATGGCAGAGAGAGTGAAGGAGTGGCAGAGGGAGTGAGGCTGAGAGCATGGCAGAGAGAGAAGAGAGTGAGGCTGAGAGCATGGCAGAGAGAGAAGAGAGTGAGGCTGAGAGCATGGCAGAGAGAGAGACTGAGAGCATGGCAGAGAGAGAAGAGAGAGAGGGGGAGGTAAAGTCCTTCCCTATCAAAGTAGTGTAACACAAACAGCTTCTCTGCTGGCCTTGGGAACCAGATACACAGCATGGTTTTCATATCGCACCAGAAAGAAGGGTGGTTTTTCTGACAATGCTGCTGCTCGTTTTTAGCAGTGTAAGTCGTGTTTCAGTCATTGTTTATTTCTAACATAGGCTCAGTAAGAATTGATGGAAACAAAGACACAAAACTAACTAATATAAACTAATATGAGATGTTTAGACGAGGGTCGTTAAGGAGGGCACTGAAAAGTTTTGACACAGAAATTAGTTTCTTATTTGAAGAGATCAGGAAGTACCTTCCAGTTTCTAAAAGTTTCCCCAGTTTTGTGACTACTGAACATGACCCAGGGAGGAGCCGTTGTGTGTTTAAGGGGAGTGAGCCTTGTTGACCAAGGTAATCCAACATTCCAGAATGTTCCGATAGAAATGCATTGTGTAGATAGGATTGTCTATCTATCATGTCGAATAGGGCATGCTCTATATTATTCATTGCATTTCTATCTGCAATGTTCTGAACGTTTCACCTTACAGAACAAGAGCCCAGATGTCAGCCAGCCAGTCAGAAGTGCTGACAACGCTCTCTGTCCTTGTGAGAAGCAAACATACTGGTTGGATCAGGCCCTTTTCCTGTGCTAACTTTGCAGCTTGATCATTCCATTATGAAGAGGGAGAATATCTCATTCCACACATGGTTTAACACTTGCGTCAAGATGAGGTTGTTTGAGGCTGTTTTGAGTATATTTGTCATGGTTGTAGTTGAGTTGGTCTGCATCTCAAATGGCTCCCTGTTCCCTTTATAGTGCACTACTTTTGCCCAGGGTCGATAGGGCTTCGGCATGCTTTGGTTCAGCTGGCGCCTAGCCCAACTCTGCCAGGTGAACCGAACGAGTGTGCTCGCGTACTCCCTTAAAAGACCTTTGCTTAAAAGAAACAGAAAACGGTAATAGTACGTTTTGTTTCATCTCGAGTCGCCGTAGCCAGTATACACTTCCTCAAAATAGTTAGAATTCATCGAACTCATGAAATCTGTCTTTCATTTGGACTTTTTTTTGCTAAGGAGATCTTAGTCAAACAATTGTCCATTTAACTAAGATGTTTGGTGCAGTATTTTTCAAGGGAAAGGGGATACCTAGTCAGTTGTACATCTGAATGCATTTAACCGAAATGTGTCTTCCACATTTAACCCAACCCCTCTTAATCAGAGAGGTGCAGGGGGCTGCCTTAATCGACATCCACGGCACCCAGGGAACAGTTGTTGGCTAACTTGCCTTGCTCAAGGGCAGAACGGCAGATTTTTCCACCTTTCCGGCTTAGGGATTCGAACCAGCGACCTTTCGGTTACTGGCTCAATGCCCTAACCGCTAGGAAATGAGTGTTCTATAATGAAGTGTTCTAACAGACACTTCATTGAAGAATCCCTACTGTTGACCAATAACCGATGAAGGGGTGTCGACTTCAGCTTGCCTTGTGAAATGTTGCGCGCCCGTACAGCCACATAAACACCTGCCGAAGACCAAAACAAACAAAAACATCACAGAAATACATGCACAAACGGTTTCTGCTGGGAATAACGCAGAGGCCTTTTACATAATGTAAAATAACATCCTATTACTTATAGTCCTGTTGGGTCCCAGAGGTCAAACGCACGGACGCATACACACACACACACAACACACACACACACAGGCACACACAGGCACACACACACAGGCACACACACACAGGCACAACACACAGACACACACACACCACACACACAACACACACACACACACACACACACACACACGTTCCTCCTCTCTTCAGTTGCTCCTCTCTGGGTGTGTTTGAGTCTGGCTGCTAATGCCAAACAGATTGAGTTTCTCTTCCTTCCTCAGGCCCAGGCGACAGGCCTGCTGCTGGTTAGTCGGTGGTGGTTCTATTTCTGGACTTACAGGGATCCTTCTGTAAGGCTGAGTCCCAAATGGCACCATTTCCCTATTTAGTGCACTTCCTTCGACCAGGGGCCATAGGGGAGTGGTGGAGGATAGGGTTTCATTTGGGACGCACCCAGTTCTTCCGTCACTGAACATCTGTTCTGGCTGCCGTCACCTCACAGGCTGACCGAGGTGGATGGAATCACAAGGCAAACATATTCCTTTAGCCCTCTGTTTTGTTTCATGTCTTCTGGCATATTTTTTATTGACATTGTTTTGTTGAGAGAGAGAATATTTGAAAACAAATCCAGCATTGATAACACCCATATGTTCTATGTGAAATACCGCAGTGTGCAGTCACAGCAGTGAGATTTGTGGCTCGTTACCATGAGAAAAGGGAAGCCAGTGGAGCACAAACAATATTATAAATACCACAAATATTTATCTGTTTATCGTCCCCCGCTATTCGTACTACACCTATTTGCACATTGCTAAATATAGCTGATAATAACACTTGAAATGTCTATATTTTTTTAACCTTTTTGAGTTGTAATTTCGAATAATTTTTTGTTGACGTTGTTCAATTAGTTTCTTCTCACTTTTGTTTGTTTATTTCACTTGCTTTGGCAATATAAACATACAGTATGTTCCCCATGCCAATGTAAACATACAGTATGTTCCCCATGCCAATGTAAACATACAGTATGTTCCCCATGCCAATGTAAAACATACAGTATGTCCCCATGCCAATGTAAACATACAGTATGTTCCCCATGCCAATGTAAACATACAGTATGTTCCCCATGCCAATGTAAACATACAGTATGTTCCCATGCCAATGTAAACATACAGTATGTTCCCCATGCCAATGTAAACATACAGTATGTTCCCCATGCCAATGTAAACATACAGTATGTTCCCCATGCCAATGTAAACATACAGTATGTTCCCCATGCCAATGTAAAATACCAGTATGTTCCCATGCCAATAAAACCCAATGTAAAACATACGTATGTTAACATCCAATGTAAACATACAGTATGTTCCCATGCCAATAAAACCCAATGTAAACATACAGTATGTTCCCCATGCCAATGTAAACATACGTATGTATTCCCCATGCCAATATTAATAAAACCCAAAAAACATACAGTAGTTCCCCATGCCAATAAAAACCAAATGTAAACATACAGTATGTTCCCCATGCCAATAAAACCCAATGTAAACATACAGTATGGTCCCCATGCCAATATAAACCAATGATAAACATACAGTATGTTCCCCATGCCAATAAAACCCAATTATAACATACAGTATGTCCCCCATGCCAATAAAACCCAATGTAAACATACAGTATGTTCCCCATGCCAATGTTTCATGTAAACATACAGTATGTTCCCCATGCCAAAAAACCCATGGTAAACATGTTACAGTATGTCCCCCCATGCCAA